>NC_048299.1:237421745-237499508 GCF_013100865.1 Trachemys scripta elegans
GAGGCATCTCTGCTCACTTTGGCTAAACAGAAATGTGTCCCTTTGCAAAATCAAACACTGAGAAATAAGAGAGCACGACACTATGATTTCTAGAGCTGATATAGGGCAATTTGTTCAGCAGAATGATGTAAGCTTCATTATGATTGCATCATCCATGACTTCCAGGAATAACATGATGCAATTCATATCATGTATGATGCAATGCCAGCTTCAGATTGCATCATTCATTGTTTTGCCTAAAAAGCAAGTACTGTCCAAACCCAGTCATAGCTTTATTCATAGATCCAGTCAAAGATGTATTTTAGTCATTTCTGGTTTAAATTGAGATCCCTTCCCTTTATAACTCACTTATCCTCCGCCATTCCCAAGTCAAGGGTCGTATATACTGACCAATAGCATATCTTGAAAACTAGAGCCGATCAACAATTTTAAGCATCATTTTCATTCTCAGTGACTCAGAATTAGTAAAGTTTGACTACATTTATTTCAGAAGCATTTTGGCTGTAAAGCAGTGTTATCACTTCAAAAGTTTTTTTCCTCTTACTTAATTGGCCTCTCAGAGTTGGTAAGACAACTCCCACCTTTTCATGCTCTCTGTATGTATATATATATATCTCCTCAATATATGTTCCATTCTATGCATCCGAAGAAGTGGGCTGTAGGCCACGAAAGCTTATGCTCAAATAAATTTGTTAGTCTTTAAGGTGCCACAAGTAATCCTGTTCTTTTTGCGGATACAGACTAACACGGCTGCTACTCTGAAACCCGTCATCTTGTCTATTAGCCATTGATGAACCTATCCTCCTTGAATTTATATAGTTCTTTTTTGAACCCTGTTATAGTCTTGGCCTTCACAACATCCTCTGGCAAGGAGTTCTACAGGTTGATTGTGCGTTGTGTGAAGAAATATTTCCTGTTTGTTTTAAACCTGCTGCCTATTCATTTAATTTGGTGATGCCTAGTTCTTGTGTTAGGAGAAGGAGTAAATAACACTTCTTTATTTACTTTCTTCACACCCATCATGATTTTATAGACCTCTATCATATCCCCCATTAGTCATCTCTTTTCCAAGCTGAAAAGTCCTGGTTTTATTAATCTCTCCTCATATGGAAGCTGTTCCATACCCCTAATCATTTTTATTGCCCTTTTCTGAACCTTTTCCAATTCCAATATATCTTTTTTGAGATGGGGCGATGAATGAGGTACAAAAACTCAGCTAAGAACCATTTCCTTACAGAACCCATTTTCATACCTGAGATGAGTTACAAACTGGGTGAAAAATAAAATTACATTGGTTTTCAACTATCGTTTTAGAAACTGATGTATATAATGTATTTTATGTGATGTCTCAGATCTGTTAGAGGCTAATCCCCAACCTGGGCTAAACCCCTTTCTTACACACAGTCATACATTCTAGTATGCTAACATCCAGTAAAATGCTTGCATCACTTCTTATAAAACATCTAGCCTCTTCTCACAAAAGCACCATACACATCATTACTGTGACTACCTGCTTGTGGTTAAATTCCATTATGTTAACAAATCAGTTCTTCATTCAACTTTCAGAAGGTACCTGTTAGTCTCTTAAAATGCCTGTAACAGCTCTGTCACACTAAATAATAGAACTTCATGAAATTCTTTCTATAAATCTAATGCCCTGACATTGAAAATTCATGAAGCTCTGTCTTCAAGTAATGCCATACTGATCCAGACAATGGTTACTGGACTTCAAAGATACCTTTATCAAACCTATTGTTAATTTTTGGCAGGCCTTTTGGCCCCTATGACCCATTTCACAAACTGGGAAGAACCTCATGTCCATTAATTTATAACTAGTCTGAATATTTATTGCTATGGACCTTTATTTATTTTTAACTTAGCTGCTAAAAGGTCAAAGTATTCATTATAATGGGACTTCAAAGCAACTTGCTCTGGCAACAGAGAACTTATCATAAATATCAAATTAACTGATACAAAGGGAGAAACATGCTAATATACAATGGACAGCTTTTAGTTTCTCTTCTGGATAGGCTAATTTGTCCACATCCTTTCTGTAGTGGGGGGCCCAAAACTGGACACAATACGAAGGACCGTGACTCTAGGAAATGTGCATGAAATAGTGGATGGCTTTGCAGAAATGGCGTTCCCTAACTGTGGAGGGGCAATAACCCTGATTCATCCCCTGAGCATAGTCTGCCCTGTGCACTGAATGAGTCAAGGATCTCGTGGAAAAAAATAGTGCAATATCATGTAATTAAAGACTATCATAATATTTTAGCCCATTTGTGTGTTTTTGCACCAGCAACCTTAATTCTGGCCTTTCCTAACTTTTGAGTACTTGACTTTGCAACCTTAACATTGGCTTTGGAAGTTACATTTAAAAAGTTATTTTATGTTTAAAAAAATTGAAAAAAAAACCCCAAACATTTCATCATGTGGAACCATATTCACAACCTACATGTGTCATCACCAGGATCTTTAGATTCAAATCATGATCCTCTACACTTTAGCATTAGATCTGCCACTCAGAGGGATGGGGACACATACTTTACCAGTGGTTTTCACAGCTAATTGCTAGAGAGCAAAGGAACGTGCAGACTCAGGAATTCCAGGTTCTATAGGGGAACGTGTTCTAGTGGTTAGACCTCCCTTCTCCTGAACCCTCAGTCTCTCCTTGTCCTGTTGTGCTCCTATCCTTATTGTCTCATGCCCTGCTCTTCCACGTTCTCACTGCTCCTGTTTCCCCTCCCAGCTCTTGTTCTAACTCTGTCTCTCTCCATCCTGAGCTCCTACTCTGTATCCTTTCCCCCTGCCCCCTTTCTCGCCCCTTTGTGTTCAAGTGAGACTGTTTCCTACTCCATGCTTTGAATGCCAGAAGAGGGAGACAGTGACTCTCTACTCTCAGTTCTGAACAGTGGCCCCTGGGAGAAGCAATTGCAGGGGAAGTCCTGCTCAGCCCCTGCATCGCTGAAGTGGAGAATGTGGACACAGGTAGCACTTTACAGTTTGTTACATTAGCGGAGTGGAGAGTAATGATTTCTGTTTAAGTGCAGCATAGTGATTGTCAATATCTATTTGCTATAATAGTTTAAATATATTGTACTAAAACTATTTTCCCTATGTTTATAACTGGTAACTTTTAAAAAAATCCATTGTGTTTAAAATACTGTTGTCCAGATTCTGCTATCAGTTACGCTGGTGAACTCCAGAGCAACTACTGAAGCCAATATTAGTAAAATGAGATTGAAGTAGTCAATGTACTTACACCAGTATAAATGGATTAATATTATTTGTATTATGGTCATTCCTAGAGGCTGCAGTCAAGATCAGGGTCCCATTGTTCTAGGCACTGTACAAAAGACATAGTAAGAGACAATTTATGCCTTGAAGATTTTACAGTAGCTAAGACAAAGGGTAGGAGGGGAATCAGAAGCAGAGAGGAGTAAAATGACATATCTCAGGACACACAGCAGGTCAGTAGCAGAGAGAGCCATAACCAGGCATTTTAGCACCCAGGGTGAGCAAGTGTTTTTGTGCCCCCTACTGTTCTTTTCATCATTTTTTTGCCCCCACGGCTTTGCACCCTGGATGGCCGCCCTGTTCACCCCACGCTGGTTACGGCTCTGTAACTCTGCCACTTGCCTCCTCTGTTATCTTGGGCAGATCATATGTTTTGGTGCATCAGTCTTCCCTTATACAAAAAAGGGATGATACTTAAAGGGATGGTGGAAGGTATAGTTCACTGGTGAAGTGAAGGCATTATAAGAGTGCAAACTAGAGTAGTTCATATCTCCAGAATGTGTACAAGGGAAATAAAGGGAAGCTTCCCCCCATAAACCAGAGATCATGAGTTAGGAGCCCTTACAGAAAGCAATATTCCAGTGCTCTGCAACCATATCTCTAAGGCTAGAGTTTTCAATGAAGTCACTACAATGGGATGGTAGTAGCTATTTTATAAAGATTCTGTAATATCTATTTTATAAAATTTCAAATGTGCCGCTCTGGAATTTAATCTTCCCCCCACTAAAACCCATGCCAACGTGTGGCTTCCAGAGAGAGAATCCTGCCTGGTAGTACATGTCCCAGTGACTGGGATCCACCACTGTCGCTGGACTCCAGCTGGGCCCCTCCGACTTTGGTCAGTAATCTGCCTGTCCCACCCTAGCGCATGGAAGTGGTACTAAACTGCTTTCTTCTGGGGGACATTCCCACTCTCATCTCCAGCAGTCATAAAAACCTCTTCCATCAGGCAAAACCAGATCAGTGTTTTGCTTCCAGCAAAGAAAGTGCAAGTTTTATGGTGAAAGCAATTTCCCTGTTTCTTGATTAACAACAATAAACCAAGGCTCACAGGCTGGGGAGGAGAAAAGAGTTTAATTGACTCTGAGTTTTGAAATGGGGTCCTAATGACTGGGTTCAAATTAGCCAGCATCACCTTTTCATCCTGGGGAATTGAAATGAAATGTGATTTTCTACAGCAGGCTATGGCTAGTCCAGCTCCCACCACATACACACAACCCTTTTAAAACATGTCTCAGCTAAAGTAGGTATCTTCCTCTTTCCTAGGCCCTGTTATTTTCCTCATTGTATTGTCTGAAGTATATATTTTTAAAAAGCCACCCACATATCTAAGCCACCGGCATTTTACCTGCAAATCAAAATGAGGACAAGATCTAGGGAGAAAGCAAAACAAAAAGAAATGGTGTTGGCCTGTTTTGTTTTTCTAATGAAATTATAAGGCCACATCCCAAAGCAAATGAACAGTATCTAAAAGAGCAAGACATGATTCTCCATCAGCAAAGGCACAGGGGCTGTCTGATAGGAAGTGCGAGTGGAAACAATGACACCCAAATAATAGTAATAATTAATACCTGGCATTTCCCATGGCAGAATTTTGCAGTAATGGTGCAAAGCACAGCGAGAGTACTGATAGCAACTAGGGTCTACTGGGCTGGGCGCAAGTCTAGGAATCTGATCTGCCTCCCAGTTCTAATCACTGTAGCAAGTCACTCTGCCTGGTCAGTTTCTCCATCTACAAAATGAAGTTAATGATGCGACTCCCTTTTTGTAAAGTACTTAGGGTGGAATCCATGAAGGGACTTACGTGTTGCAATGCTGAGTGTCACAGCACCTAGAAACTCACAGCAACGCAGCGTGATCCACAAAGCTGAGTTAGGCTTCTAGGCTCCCTGTACAATGCACGGGGAATGATAAGTGCCTAAGAATGCCATCCACAAAAGCCAGCATTGCTGCTTCTTACCTAAGCTAGGCAATGCGAGAGGCCAACAACAGGCATGTGTGAAGCCCTGCCCCTTTCTCAGAGATAGGCACCTACATTCAAGCTGCACTGAGGCATCTATGTCAGTTTAGCAGTCCCCAAACAGGAACTCACCACCTGGAATCAGACAGCTTAGGCACCTGCTTCATGGATCCTACTTTTTGAGAGCTAGAAAATGCAGTCTAACAGCTAAGTGTTATAAACAGGAATGCTTTGGATTGATGCTGCAGAACAATGTAACATAGCTCTTCATGTCCTCAGCGTGATCTCCTGAGGAAAGCAGTGGAAACCCTATTGCTCGGGACATTTAAAATTCTCCTGGACCAATTACTAATAAATGCACAAGTGGGCACAATCCTGTGTTGGCAGGGAGAAGGACTGGATGATCTAACTGGTCTTTTTAATCTCCCGAGTCTGTGATTTACAAACATTGACTAATGAATCCACAATTGTCCAATGTGAGTGGAGAGGAGACTGGGGTTTGAGGAACATTGCCTTAGTGCAGACTAGTTTATTAAGATGCCTATGTGCTGCAAGCGTAGGCAGCGTGGCTGAATAGACTGGGCATTGAGCTAGGAGCCCGCAGAGGTGAGCTCAGTTCCTGGTTCTGCCATTGACCCACCATGTAATCTCAGGCTTAAATTGTAGGGGCCTCATTTGTAATTACACTTATACTTGTTTGTAAAGTGCTTTGAGATCTTTCAGTGAAAGGTGTGATGTAAGTGCTGAGTATTTATAGGTAGATAAAAAAGACGAATGCTCCCTGGAGGAGCTTACAAAATCAGAAGCACAGTAAATATGGCAATGGCCCAGGGAGGAGGAAGAGGACAGCAAGAGGCTGACATAGAGAACAAACCATACTTGTTGCACTAACTTCTTGCGTATAACATTGGTCACCCTAGATTTCTGTTAGCCTGGATATGCTTACCAGGTTAATTCCTAGCAGCTTTGCACCTGACCAAAGAAAGAGCCTTTTAACGGCGGTGTCCCCGGGCAGCACTTTCCCTTATGTCTGAGACAAACAAACAGCCCTGCGCTGATAAAAATGTTAAAGTCCACAGACACTGGTGCTTTCACAAACAAGCTATCAATCCTTGCGGCTTTTAACCTTGCTTGAGGACATGCAGGTATCAGTCCATTCCCATCCTGCACCCCCCTTTGTCCCTAACCGCTGCGCCCCCTTGTGGTCCTAGCTCCCTGAACCCCCTTCCTGCACAGTGCCCCCAGGCACTTGGTGCAGCCGACCTCCTACCTCCAGTGCATGGCTGCATGTAGAGTGCAGCTCTTCCCACCAGCCAGGGCACTCAGAGCCTTACCACTGCAGTCCTAGTGCTGGGGAGAACCTGCTCCAGCTGGGGTCACTGAGCCCATGATCCTGCAGGGAGAGGGCCCTGAGCTCTGAGCACCCCGGACTCTGGCCGGACATTGCTGGGCCTGATCCTGGGAGGGGGGAAGAGGGGCTGACACCATTGTGTGCGATCCTGCACATCAACCCAATGTTGCACCCCAAGTGCCTGCTCTGCTCTAGTTATGGCCCTGGTGACATGATATATGGAGATATACCTATCTCATAGAGCTGGAAGGGACCCCAAAAGGTCATCAAGTCCAGCCCCCTGCCTTCACTAGCAGGACCAAGTACTAATTTTTCTTCAGATTCCCTAAGTGGCCCCCTTAAGGATTGAACTCACAACCCTGGGTTTAGCAAGCCAATGCTTAAACCACTGAGTTATCCCTCCCCCAGCAGTGCTCAGAACAGAACATGGATCTCTTTACTCAGTCTAGGACCAATGCTGCCTTTCTGAGAGTAGAATATGAAAGGATTTTTTTAAAAGGGGAGGAGGTTGAGGGCAAGGAGGAGGAAGGTCATTATTCGACATATAACACTGATGGACCACAATGCTCAGTCTCTTTCAAGAGACTTATAACAACAAATCAACTGACTGTTGAGAAACCATTATTAAAAGGCATTTTAATGCCTCCAAATTAAAATGTAGATAGCAATAAATACATTGTATAAAACTGCTATATTACCACTTAGATTTTACAGATAAAACCCTTTGGTGAATGCCATTGTGGCATGCCACTCACACAGATTATTGTAATATTCTTCTGGAAATATATCCTTTACATATTTTATATAAGGAACAGGTTAATACTTTACATGCTGATTTCTCAGTGATAAGAGTTTTGAACTGATTTCTTATCTTTCTTTCCTCTCTTCTTTTTGCCTTTTCATCTCCACTGGTTCCCTCTTGCCTCGAGGCTGGAGTTTTATCCTGTTTATTACTTGGAATTCTTCTCTCATGTGCCCTTATCCCCACCCCCTCATGCTTATTTGTTTGATCTTAGTAAAGTGCATCAGACTCTGCCTGAAAAACAGAGGCAAAACCTTCAGACATATCTTCATTGCTCTGATGATGAGCAGCACCCCCAATGCACCTTTCCCATAATACAAGAACTAGGGGTCAGCAAATGAAATGAATAGGCAGCAGGTTTAAAACAAATACAAGGACGTTCTTCTTCATGCAGCGCACAGTCAACTTGTGGAATTCCTTACCTGAGGAGGTTGTGAAGGCTAGGACTATAACAGCGTTTAAAAGAGAACTGGATAAATTCATGGTGGTTAAGTCCATTAATGGCTATTAGCCAGGATGGGTAAGGAATGGTGTCCCTAGTCTCTGTTTGTCAGAGGGTGGAGATGGATGGCAGGAGAGAGATCACTTGATCATTGCGGGTTAGGTCCACTCCGTCCGGGGCACCTGGCATTGGCCACTGTCGGTAGACAGGATACTGGGCTAGATGAGCCTTTGGTCTGACCCAGTACGGCCGTTCTTATGGTTTTATGTTCACCTTTAATCCTACCCTACCCAAGCCTATCACAGCATGTGGTGTACCTCATTCAGTGCTTTAACTATGTGGGTGAAACCAGACAATCACTAAGCTCTCAGATGAACTCGCTCAGGAAAATGACAAAAGACAAAAACACCGCATCAACCATGGGCAAACACTTTTCACAAAATTATCACTCCATATATGACATCTCAGTCCTTGTCCTCAAGGGAAACCTGCACAACACATACAAAAGATGAGCCTTTGAGCTTAAATACATAACTTTGCTATTAAAAAGACCAGTTTTAATAAAGACACTGGTTACTACAAGAATCTGTAAACCACCAACCCACCTCTTTTATTCTCTGATTGCAGGGATGTTAATAGGCCACTTCACCTAGAATGATCCCTTGAAATGTGCTAACTACTATGCTAACCAATCTGTTCCACCTTGTACTTGGTTGTGATACTCTGAGCTTGTCTTCACATTCAGCACAGGAGAGCTTCTTCTCTTGGCATAGTTAATCCACCTCTCCAAGAGGTGGTGGCTTCAGTAGAAGCTCTCCTGTCAATGTAGTACTGTCTACACACAGAGGGTTAGGTTAGTATAACTGTCACTCCAGGGTGTGGATTTTTTAGACCTCTGAGCGATCTAGTTATATCAAGATAGGTCTATAGTGTAAACCTGGCCCCAGAGTACCTTTCCCATACCTGAAAAATAGCTCTGTGCAATTGAAAACATTGAAAACTTCTCTCTCTCACCAATAGAAGTTATTTCAATAAAGATATTACCTCACTCATCTTGTCTCTCTAATATCCTGGGACCAATATGGCCACAACACCATTGCAAATAACTTAATAAAGTGATACATACAGAATCCCTACTAAAGTAGAGCTTTTCCTGTGATATTTTGTGGCTTATAGGATGTTGTTCATTCACTTAGACTCATAGACTTTAAGGTCAGAAGGGACCATTATGATCTTCTAGTCTGACCTCCTGCACAATGCAGGCCACAGAATCTCACCCACCCACTCCTGTAATAAACCCCTGGCCTATGTCTGAGCTATTGAAGTCCTAAACTTGTGGTTTAAAGACCTCAAGGTGCAGAGAATCCTCCAGCAAGTGACCCATGCCCCATGCTGCAGAGGAAGGCAAAAAAAACCCAGGGCCTCTGCTAATCTGCCCTGGAGGAAAATTCCTTCCCGACCCCAAATATGGTGATCAGCTAACCCCGGAGCATGTGGGCAAGACTCACCAGCCAGACACCCAGGAAAGTATTCTCTGTAGTAACTCAGATCCCACCCCATCTAGTTTCCCGTGACAGGCCATTGGGCATATTTACCATTAATAGTCAAAAATCAATTAATTGCCAAAATTAGGCTATCCCATCATACCATCCCTTCTATAAACTTATCACTGCTCGTACACTGTAGCCATTGAAGTAGTATCTCTAGTTAGATTTCAAAGTATTGTGAAACCTTGCCTTTGGTGAAGAAGTTTAAGCTGTTAATTCTATATTGTAGTGTTATGTTTTATTATCCATCTTTTCCTTAGAGTTTGTATATGGATGCTGGTTAATTTCCACCGCTTAAATTAGCCAATTATGTTTGTCAGATGGTGACTCCTTCGGGTTGGTTGAAGGGGTACCAGGTCATGTGCCTCTAACTCAGCACCAAGCCCCTTTTGGGGAGACAGGCAACTAATCCCTAGAAATGGAGACTACCCTTACCCATAGGATAACACCTTTATCTGAGTTGGAGTGAGCCCTCCCTCAGTACCACGAATGATCCCAGGAGACTCCTAAAGGGAGTTACACATTTATCTTCCTCTAAAAATAGGGCAAAGGGCTCAGTCTCCAATGCCTAAATATACAGATTAATGCTCGCTGACCTGATCAATTGTCCAGCCAACCCAACTCAATTTAGGATGTAAGTACCTTTTAATCCCCTTTATAGTACACTCTCTGGTGCTTTCTAGAGTGCAGTGTGAGCTCAGATGAGTCATCCTGCCTGCTGCACAGGGTCATTCTGGTCCCCTTCCTGTAGGGTTGATCTTTGCATCCTGGGCTCTGGGCTCTGCTGTCCTGGCACAGCCCTTCCATTGCTGCCAGCTCCGCTGTCCCCCTCTCCTGCTGTGCTCCTCTTCCAGCACAAAGTGAAAGTCCATATTGGGACAGGAGAAAGTGTGGCCTTTCTCCTCACTCCTCAGCACCTGCACGAAGGAGTCAGCTAGCTCTAGAGAGAAGTGTAAGCTGCATTGCCTGAAAAGGTGTATCTGTGGACATGCTCAACCTTGCACACCTGAGAGCTCTGGGAAGCACTAGACTCCACAACATCATGACTAAAGGGCTATTTCAGTACCAGATGCTTCAATGGGTTTGCACCTTCTTTCTTTGTATCCCAGAACATCTGCTGAAATCTAGTGGGGGTGGTGAGGGCCCAAGGAATGAAGGATGGGCCCAATAATGGAAAATATCTGCATAGATTTGTGTTCTCTGGATACGTTCATGTTTCTAAACAATAAGACTATACTTAAAAAAATAAATAAAATATTTTGAATGGGCTGAGTCCCTAGTCCATCCTCAACAGAGCACACAAGTTCTGATTTAGTCTTCAAAATGTATCCCTTTTTGGAGTGTTTGTATTGATGGCTCAGGAGCAATTAGAAAACATGAATCTAGCTTAAGCTTCCACCTCCGTCTTGACTGTTTCTGCTTCTAGCATTTCCCTCCAGGCCCACCTGTGGTCTAGTTCCTACTGGATGCAGAAACACTCTTTAATAGGCTGGTTGGAGTTAATAGGACACAACAGCCAGCCTAGCAGAGCAGTAATTTCCCTGAAACTTAATGCAGGGTTGACTTAACAGCTATGCATTCCTATTCAGGATATTTAGCCTTGGTATATTGGGGGAAATGACACACAGACATTCACGCTACTTCTAACACTGGTTCAGCATGTTCGATTTGAAGGGATTTTTTTGTTACTTCCCCAATGGATACAGGACTATCGTCCTGTTATGTGGAGTAAATAAGTGCCTGCAAATGCATATTCTCTTTGGTGTTTTCCCTTGCTGTTTGCTCCTGGTTATGTTCTCTTGCTTCCCTTCTGTAGTATTAGAACCAGTTCTTTGGCCACATTCAGTGTGTGCTTAGTAGCTTTATTTCCCTGAAAGTAACCTGGAGAACATATGAATTTTTCTTCCCAAATGGTACAATTGTAGTTTTCTGGTGGGCTCCATCTCTGGTTTCTCTGACTCTACTCTTGACTTGATTTCAACAGCTGTAACTTTCTGGTTGCAGCTTTGCCTGGGATCAAATTGCTGAAGGGCTGGCCTGTCCTTTTGAATGCCATTTAACTTTTGGTTGTGTTTTTTAAAAAAAATCAGTTACATGGTGTTCTACAAATACCGCATTACATCCATATTCAATGCCCTTCTATGGTGAAACTCTCTGCGGCTCCTCTATGTCTGTATTTTATTCTAGTAAATGTGTGCACTCTTCTCTACCCATTGCATGAGTTTTCCTTATTAGTAAATCAATTAATGACATATTTTCTCAGCAAGTCATAATTGAAACCCATGTTCTTCCTTCTGCACAGATATAGATGTCTGAAGACACAGTCATGGAAGCTCACCTCCCCACTCCCCAATAGGCTCAAAGAATTGATAGAGCTTGCTTCCTTATTTAAAAACATATATGAAACAACCCTTGCACCATCTTGCCATGTTTAATCATGCTCCTTTGTTTTTATATGCCGCAGTGGCAATGTTTTACTGTGGAAATGCTGTATGGATAGCTCTGCAGGCTAGAGAGGCTACAATATAAAAATATATTGTGATAAAAATTCTAGAAAGCAGAATGTCACTTTTTCTCCAAGTAACAAATCGCTATGTGGAAGGCCAAATTTGTATCTTTTCCATTATCAGAAACAAACCCTTACCAGCCTTTTAAAAACAGCTATTCCTTAAGCAGTGGGGTGGGGGCGGTGATGATGATAACAAATGAGGGTGAATTACTTTCCTTTCCAAAAAGGGGATAATGAGAGAAGAAAATACACTTAATCATGACAGTTTTACTCAATTTAAAAACACTAGACAGTTTATAGTCTTGCCCTGTTTGTATAGCCCAGTGTATTCATTTATTTTAAAACTAACCATGGACACCTCTTTGTAAGTCTTCCTTCACTTCTTAGTTGTGCTTTAAATAACCATCCAGTTTAAGTCAATTCAATTAAATTGAAGTCTTCTGATTTCAAAGGTGAAAAAGAGCCTACCTGCCACATGGCAACATAACACTGTGATCCTGCCTTTGATAATGATTTATTGTGTAGTCTTAAATCACTTAAACTCAATGTGTCTCAGTGTCCCAATCTGTACAATGGAGATAATGTTACACATTTTCACAAAGGTATTGTGAGGATTGCAGTTTGAACGTTTCTTCAAAATGTAAATTGTCACATAAATGTTTAAATATCATGACTAAAATGAATGATGCCCTTTTGAAAGGGTCTGTTCAATCTGCCAATGTTCGTGAAGTCAAGGAGCAGCATAAATGCACCGAATGTGTTCTGAATATTTGAAATTCAGAAAAGGGTCAAATCTCAAAGACATTCAAAATATTAAAAAGTACATAGCAATGCTGTTTCCCAGTTTGGCTTCCATATCTTATATATTTATATTGCAATGTCCTTATAAATTCAGGAGGTAAATCTGACAAATTGTCTATCAAATACTTCCCTGGCAGTCTGATATTACCATGGAGGTGAGCTAACTCTACAATCTTTTTGTGAATAGCAAGATTTATTCTTCAACCAGCAGTTTAATATATGCAGTCCATCTTGCAAAGAACAATGGAGTGAAGAAAAAGGGAAGTGTGGGTTAGGCTATAGTTTATGCTTTTGAAAGGATCTCTGCTTCAACCGGCTTACCTTGTGTGTGGGTGGGGGGAGAGCAAATAGTTCAAAGTATGACCTCCTTTGAGAGATGCCTGGCAACTGTTATATGATCACTAGCTTTTGTGCTGTTAAAGCAACAGTCTCTTCTCTGAACCATCTAGTCTCTTATTATCTCTCATCTATCACACCTGCTGTAGCAAAAGAGCTTGGGTTAAGGTCAAGCTGTAAGTAGCAGTGGTGGAAGATGAAAGATATGCTCTACTCTTTGGTGAACTAGTTTCAGTTCTCTTTCTATGATGCTGTTAATCAAATCTCCAGGACTTAATGAGTGCCAAATATTTTCTTTCTCCACAATGTTATCTAACTACAAAGGTGCTAAGTAAAACCTTTTACTTTAACCATTTTCCAATTATTCTTTAGGAATTCTTCAGGCACACATGATCCAGTGGTAAAACGCAGCTGTGGTCAGTCTTTTCAGGAAACTAAAAGAAAGTTAGTATCAAGCAGCAACTTCCTTTTCTTCTACATTCGGGCAAAACAGTAAGTTCCAGACTCTCCTAGCCTGGAGGGTACAAATCCAACAGGCCCCAGCTCTCAGTTTCTTTTATGTAGCACATGAAACATGAAGTTCTGCTGTATATTGAAGTTTCATTTAACTTCAGTTACATTCCTACACCTCAACATTTTTCAGTGCTGATTCAGTGCTCCACAGATTACGGTGACTATTTCTAGCAGTGACTAATTCTTCCAAATTGTCCTGAGGTCTTGATCCTGCATGATTGTGGCTAGCATATAAACCTTGATATTTGTTATAACCATTTTTACTATGGCCCTAATTTTCAAATGAGCTTTGCTTTGCCTCAGCCTGCACCCACATGGAGCTCATTGCAGGAAAGGTTGGGGCCTTAATGAAACAGACTAGATGATGAACAAACCATCCCGATGTGCAGAAAGAATAGCAAATATGGCAGGAGACCAGCTTGGCTTAACGGAGAAATCTCCGGTGAGCTTAAACACAAAAAGGAAGTTTACAAGAAGTGGAAACTTCGACGGATGACTAGGGAGAAGTATGAAAATATTGCTCAAGCATGCAGGGGTGTAATCAGGAAGGCCAAAGCACAATTGGAGTTGTAGCTAGCAAGGGATGTGAAGGGTAACAAGAAGAAGGTCAGGGAAAGTGTGGGAGCCTTACTGAATGGGGGAGGCAACCTAGTGACAGATAATGTGGAAAAAGCTGAAGTACTCAATGCTTTTTTTGCCTCGGTCTTCACAGACAAGATCAGCTCCCAGACTGCTGAACTGGGCAGCACATTATGGTGAGGAGGTGAGCAGCCCTCAGTGGTGAAAGAAGAGGTTAAGGACTATTTAGAAAAGTTGGACATGCACAAGTCCATGGGGCCGGATCTAAGCATCTGAGGATGCTGAGGGAGTTGGCTGATGTGATTACAGACCATTATCTTTGAAAACGCATGGTGATTGGGGGAGGTCCCAGACGATTGGAAAAAGGCAAATATAGAGCCCATCTTTAAAAAAGGGAAGCAGGAGAATCTGGGGAACTACCGACTGGTCAGCCTCACCTCAGTCCCTGGAAAAATCATGAAGCAGGTCCCAAAGGAATCCATTTTGAAGCAGTTGGAGGAGAGGAAGGTGATCAGGAACAGTCAACATGGATTCACCAAGCGTAAGTCATGCCTGGCCAACCTGATTGCCTTCTATGATGAGATAACTGGCTCTGTGGATATGGGGAAAGCAGTGGACATGATATATCTTGACTATAGCAAAGCTGTTCATACAGTCTTCCACGGTATTGCCAGCAAGTTAAAGAAATATGGATTGGCTGAATGGACTATAAGGTGGATAGAAAGCTGGCTAGATTGTTGGGCTCAACGGGTAGTGATCAATGACTCAATGTCTAGTTGGCAGCCGGTATCAAGCGGAGTGCCCCAGGGGTTGGTCCTGGGACTGGTTTTATTCAATATCTTCATTAATGATCTGGATGATGGGATGGATTGCACCCTCAGCAAGTTTGCGGATGACATTAAGCTGGGGGGAGAGGTAGATATGCTGGAAGGTAGGGATGGGATCCAGAGTGACCTAGACAAATTGGAGTATTGGGCCAAAAGAAATCTGATGAGGTTCAACAAGGACAAGTGCACAGTCCTGCACTTAGGATGGAAGAATCCCATGCAGTGCTACAAGCTGGGAAGTGACTGGCTAAGCGGCCATTCTGCAGAAAAGGACCTGGGGATTACAGTGGACGAGAAGCTGGATATGAGTCAACAGTGTGCCCTTGTTGCCCAGATGGTAAATAGTATATTGGGCTGCATTAGTAGGAGCATTGCCAGCAGATCGAGGGAAGTGATGATTCCCCTCTATTTGGCACTGGTGAATCCACATCTGGAGTATTGCATCCAGTTTTGGGCCCCCCACTTCAGAAAGGATGTGGACAAATTGGGGAGAGTCCAGCGGAGGGCAACAAAAATGATTAGGGGGCTGGGGCACATGACTTACGAGGAGAGGCTGAGGTAACTTATTTAGTCTGTAGAAGAGAAGAGTGAGGGGGAATTTGATAACAGCCTTCAACTACCTGAAGGGGGGTTCCAATGAGGATGGAGCTAGGTTGTTCTCAGTGATGGCAGGTGACCGAACAAGGAGCAATGGTCTCGAGTTGCAATGGGGGAGGTCTAGGTTGGATATTAGGGAAAAGTATTTCACTAAGAGGGTGGTGAAGCACTGAAATGGGTTACCGAGGGAGGTGGTGGAATCTCCATCCTTAGAGATTTTTAAGGCCTGGCTTGACAAAGCCCTGGCTGAGATTATTTAGTTGGGGTTGGTCCTGTTTTGAGCAGGGTGTTGGAGCAGATGACCTCCTGAGGTCTCTTCCAACACTAATCTTCTATGATTCTATGATCCTTGTTCTTTGAAAATAGATTTATTTCCTGGTGTAATTTATTGGGACAGGGCCACATTTTAGCCAGTATTCATTGACATGGTTTTCTATTGGAAAATAATATTCTGCCATGGCAGGGGAGAACGGATTTGATTTATTTTCCTTCTTTAAGTTATATGATCATATGAGCTTCATGCCAGTATCATGATTTGGTTCTAAATGATGTAAGTAAAATCATGCATGAATATTTACTCAATGCTAAATTCAAGAGTATACTACTGAGGTATATCTATTTCCAATTCTTAGCAAATTACAGAACCTTATAAAGGAAGGAACCAGAATTAAATTTTGAATAGGAATACTGGATGTAACTTGTAACTTTCTGAGGCAGGGACTGCCATTTACTATGCGTCTGATGGATATGGATGTACTTACTGTTGGTAAGGCAAGCTAAAGGTGAGCACAAGGCCTTCAGTGAGACTGAAGTGGTGCATAGATTTTGGTCTGACCTCTGCACAGGGATGAATTTTGCCTCAATGTAAGACATCCCTGTGGGAGAATAGGTATCTGCATAGCTCTCTTGTTAATTGAACTTGGCAAACATGCTTAGTGCTGTGTTGCTGATTTGTAGGAAATTTCAGCTTGATGATCTGGTGTGAACTAATATATATGTATTTGCCTATAATAAACTTGTCCTAAGGTACTGCTTTACCACTGTAGCAAGATAGCATAAACTGAATCTTTGGATTGGGTTAGCTTCCTCATGCTCTTCTCAAACTGAATGCAACAACCGGTGGCCAAATCTTTTATTAACATATTCAAAGCTGGGAACCAACCCAGGCTTAATCCAGGGATCAATATTCAATGGCCTCAGAGAATAACTCTGCTTTCTTTTCAACTCAAAATTTGGCCACATGACATTGCCAGATATTATCCCATTTCTAAATTTCAAAGGTTAAGAAGTGTTCTCTCTTATTTTCCCAGCCCACTTATTGGTGCTTGTGTCTTAGCCCAGGTTGCAGTACTATGTGCTCACTTCCACAATACAGAAATCTACTAATAATGAACTGATAAATGTCATTATGAAAAAATATTATAATTATATAGAAATATTGTCTTTGTTCAGACTGCCATATGCTGAAAGATGATGATTTTAGAAATTTTAGAAAATGATGGTTCTATAATAAAGTATATTATACTTATTTTTATAAAAATATGTCAAATACGTTTCTTAATTTAAAATTGCATATTCAGCATAAAGGGTAAAGGATATAATGAAAAAGTATCATTAACTACTACAGAGATTTTATATAAAATTTTGAGTCTGTGAAAGTTGCCATCTTGGTTGACCTGAGAAACTGAACTGGAGAGCTCCAGATTTTGAAAGCATCAATCTCTACAGCTTGAGCTCAAGACCTAGGCTCTGTAGATGAGAGCTGTAACATACTCATGATCTCAATAGATTGGGCACACTGACCCCTGGTTTACATAGTTCCTCTAGAAAGAGAAAGTTCATCCTGAACATCTGAGGCCTACAGTGGTTCATATGTTGGGTGAACCCCTGCTCATGTGATGGCTGGTGTCTGGATTGACATTCCAGGGACTGAACCAATTACCTACAGAACTAAAAACATCAGGTGCTACAGCTTGAGCTAAAGAATCAACTCTCCTTAATTGAGGCTGTAATAGATCATATCCTCTGTAGATGGAGCACAGCGGGAGACTTGCAGCACACTCTCCCGTGGGTTACATAGGGGTTTCCAGAAAGTAGTGTCAATAGCTAGAAGATGGGTCCTGCTGCTGACAACAAAATTCTGCAAATATCAGAAAAGGAAGAGCCAAAATATTTTTAGAGAGAATGGAAATAAACTGTGTTTGAAGATGATGCCAAATTCACATCTTATATAAGCAGGAACAACTGTATTGGTTTAATTGACTCCTTACTTTCCTCATCCTCCTTGGACATTAGATGTTGTAGGCGAGGGATGTCCAAAAATTGTCCAAACAGTCTTTATAAGGACTACACCTTTCAAGGTGCAAAATCCATGAGGGAACAGGTAGTCATGATACAATGCAAATTAACTTATAAAATTACCTAACCATACACCTTCTTCTTCCCCACGTATCCAAAATGGTTCACTGATTATCTGTTTATCAGTCTCGTTTGTTTTTTAACACGCCCTCTGTATTGTCCCTATGCTATTGGAATTACATAGGCACTGTCTGAATAGCAATGGCCTTAGCAAACATCTCAACTTTTGGCTACCAAAGGGCAAATGTTTCTGAGATGCAAGCATTGTACCTGGAAATCACAACTTTGCTCCTGAAGCCTGTGTCTACTTAACTAAATAGCAACTGTCATTTTTGTGAAATTGGCCCAGGCTTGCTGTGGTCGACTACAGATATGTTCATGAACTCCAGGAAGAGGCACAAGTATTTCCAGCTCATTTCACACTAAAATGGCAAATAAAAGCTGATATAATGATTTGACTAAAAGGATGAAACTTTTTGGTTATTGTTTTGTTTCCCCCCAGGATGAAATTATAGTCGGATAAGTCTTAGTTGTAGAATGTGTGACATTGTTTAGTCCCAGCAGACTATTTTTTTTTAAATCACAGTAGCCTAAAATTAGAAAATTTGAGGAATCCTGCAATATATGTAAATAACTATTTGATTTTTTTAAGTGTTTACCTTCATTTATAATCAATAGGGCTCAATTTTGTCACTACATTTTTTGAATAAAAGGTGGTAATAGTTTAAAAGAGAAAGTGATAAGCCATTTTGTTTTCTTATATTTCAAGTCAAAAACCTTGTACCCAAAGTAACTTTATTGTTCTGTTTCACTATAAATAACAAGTGAATGAGCTGTGGGGATAGTCAATAGCTTTGAAGATACAGTAGGAGGTAAATCTAACCTGACTCTCCAAAATTTCTTTTTTTAGCTGGAGGGAAACCTCGTGCACCTCTAAGCCTGGTGGCCTGACGCCGTAGAGAGTATGGATATGTCTATACTGCAACTAGACACCTGCGGCTGGCTTGGTCTCACAGGGCTCAGGCTAAGGGGCTGTTTAATTTCAGTGTAGACGTTCGAGGTTAGGCTACAACCCAAGCTCTGGGAGCCTTCCAACTCACAGGGTTTTAGAGCCTGGGTGTCTAATTGCAGTACAGACATACCCTATGTGACACAAGTCTGGGGCATTTTGGTTAACATCCAGTTAAGTTTTGAGTTTGAAGGCAATAAAATGCTACTGACCCTGTGGGGGAAATGAAGGCATGAAAGACTGACACTAAATGTTCTTGGGCTAAGACTGCAGTTAGGCACAGTTGGGCAAGGGAACCGCAATAGCACTCAGAAGGGGGAGAGAGGGGAAAGACATCCCTCCATAAAGAGCTGAGCAGAGGAAGCTTCAAAGCGACAGATGGCACAGAGCTGAGGTGGCTTTGAGGTGACGGAGAGCACTGATAGGCAGTGATGTAACAGGTCTGGCCTTTTAAGGGAGTCAGATGCCCAGTCTACCTGTGACAGGCTCTACTGAAGGCAATGAGCCAATCCAGGTTCAACTGGGGATAGTTAATTGCCTCTATGTAGCTGGAAAGCAATTAATAAGTAAGAAGCATCTGGCCCTAATAAAAAAAAACTTAGCAGAGCTCAGTTAGAAAAGCTCCTGAGGAAAAAAGAGGCTCCCAAGGATCCTAGACTAGGCAAAAGTTCTCTAGGCCGGGAAGCCTAGGAGAGACCCTGAACAAGCAGGGGAAAGACTGAAGAGCTCTCCAGGCAGCAGAGAAGCCTGAGGCCTTACAGCAGAAGGAGTTGCTGATGGAACCTAGAGACTATTATTTTGGGGCTTAAGTTTTACCTGGGCTCTGAGATAGAGCCCTTAAACCATTGTACAAGTGCTCTTTTCAGAAGGCTTGACCTCTGTTGTAAAGTAGAGCATCTGACTTGCTTCTCCTTGACTGGCTGTTACCAGTGATCTGTTACTTCATTGAGGGGGTATGTTGGGATGGACTAGGTCTGGAGGCCTCATGGCCCTGCCACACCCTGCCCCTGTAAAGAGCAGTAGAGAGTTCCTCCAAGCTGCCTAGAGTGGCTGTATGGGGAAGGAGCCAATCAGGGCCCAGGAGGTTATTATAAGAAGAGTTGCAGAACCAGCCTGAGTTCAATTTCTTGCTAGAGCTGGAGGAGTGTGCCTTGCTGAGGGAGCTACAGGTGCCTGGAGACAACAGTGCTGTTGGGGTGGGGAAGATGCAAAGGAGTTCCAGGCTGGCTGCTGGGACTCAAGCAGGACAAGGCCCTGAGATAAGGGCAAAGAATGAACTGGGACCATGGGGAAGTGGCCCAGGGAACTGTAGCAGCAATGCAGTTTATTTAGAGGGGCATGGTGGATGGCTGTTATCTATAGTGTCCATGGGCTGAGACTCAGAGTAAAGGATAGGCCCAGGTCCCCTGAGCCACTGGGAAAGTGGCCTGGACTTTGATACACCCCAGAAGGGAAACTGAACTCTCTTCAGCTGGGTCACTAATAGGTGGGTCCAGGAAGGCCTAGAAAGGCAAAGAGCCTCCAGGGAGGGAACCCTATGGGGATGTGGCCCTTACGAGGGCCGGGACTGCTTGAGGATCAGGGACAATTTGAAAAAGCACAGAAGGGGCTGAGACACAGTTTGAAGCAGGGTACTGTGATAGCCTCACTGGACTGATTGAGGAGTGAGCCCAGAGATAAGGCTACAGATCGAGGACCTTACAGAGCGCATTGCGATAGGCCCCCTGTTGGACATATACCCTGGAACACCACAAACACAGGCACACTCACTTAGCCAGGGGGCACTCATGAGAGGCGAGTTCACCCCCATTCTGGAGAGAAACTGAGGCAGGCTGCAGCCTGCACACTTTCAAATGAAAGGAGGTGCTTGGGGGGGGTGGAGGAGTGACAATATCCCTTTTACAGATGGATGCTGCAAAATGAGGTCACTTGGGTTGAAGCTGTAGAGAGAGCAGCAGCCTATCTAAGGGACACTCTATGGGCCTCTCTACCCAGCAATTAAAGATGGGTCAGGGTGACTGAGCAGAACAGGTAGCGCTGACCTGCCAGAATCCTTATATTCCACTAACCCAGGACCACTAACTGAATGCAGCAGCCACTTATGACAGCAGACAAGGACTGAGGTTGGGACTATTGTTAAGGCTGTGGGGGGAGGGTTGTCTTACCTAACATTGTTAATTCATGAATTTTGGGTTTTCTTAAAATTATTCTGTTGCCCCTTCCACTGCCCCAATAAGGTAGTCTTTGTTTTAAACCTCTGGACACAGTGCTTGTGAGGGGGGATGTATTGCCCATTGAGATGGGGTGTGCAGGGTGGTATATCTAATTTCCCAGGTTTCTAGAGGGGGGGGGGCTCACACCATTATTTATTTGAGGACTGTTATCACCCAACATGACTGCATGTGGCACCACACACCCAACTGAGTCACCTTAGTCTTTACAATAGAGGCACCAACCAATTTCCAAGCTCCCCAGCCTTGTACCCCTACTGGAGTATAAACCAAGAATTATACCGTCTTGCACTGCACAAGAGTCTGTATGCTGCAAGCTCATTAAATTAGTCTGCTTCCCCCTCGATGTGGGGAAGATATGCAACAGGCTATGTTAGCAGAGCTAAGATTTCCAAACACTTCACTCAAAGACACAGTGGTTAAGATATAAAACAGGTTTATTAACTACAGAAAGATAGATTTTAAGTGATAGCAAACAGATCAAAGCAGATTACCTAGGAAATTAAACAAAATTGCAATCTCAGTCTCCTTCAAACTAGATAGGGTTTGAATCAGCAATATCTCTCCCTGACTGATGATACATGCAGGCTAACAGATTCTTGAGGCACAAGCTGCATCTGCTTTGCAGCTTGGGTTCCCCTCCCCCATTCAAAATCCTCTGTATTCCAGAGGTTCTTTTAGGTGTTGAGTTGCGGGGGGAGTAAAGACCAGTCATGGTGTCACTCCTCATCTTTTATAGGTTCTTCCAGCTTGCTGGAAAGTCTATGCATGTGATGTGGGAGATCCGCACCCATTGGCCAAACATTCTCTATTGTCGACATGCTCCCTCTGAGGAAACTTCCTTATATCAAGTTCCTGTAATCGTGGATTTTTCCCTAGATGGGTACTGATTACAGCAATTAACACTATCAGGCTACTCCATTGTTATACCTGAAAGGCTAGTTGTGAGTGTTTCCAACTTCACAACATCTTTCAGTAACACATACATAGCAAAACTTCATAACTTCACATACAATGATAGCATATATAAAAAGATATTAATGTTTAGCAGATCAAGATTTTCAGAATGATATCTCACAAGGCATACTTTGTACACAACATATCATAATTTTATGACAGTGGTGAATATGGGGGTGCCATGGTGTTGCAGAGGGTGAGTGACAATGGGTGACATCCCCCAAACTTGAGGCAAATACTCACCAGCAACTACACACCCCGCCACAGAAACACTAACCCAGGAACCATCAGGAACTTATTCACCTGCACATCTCCTAATGATATATATGCCATCATGTGCCAGCAATGCCCCTCTGCCATGTCCATTGACCAAACCAGGCAGTCTCTACGTAAAAGTATAAATGGACACAAATCAGACATCAGGAATAGTAACATACAAAATCCAGTAGGAGAACACTTCAATCTCCCTGGACATTCTATACCAGATTTAAAAGGAGCCATCCTTCAACAACAAAAAAACTTCAAAAACAGGGTTCAAAGAGAAACTGCAGAACTAAAATTCATTTGTAAATTTAACACCATTAATTTGGGCTTGAATAGGGACCGGGAGTGGCTGGCTCACTACAAAAGCAACTTTTCCTCTCTTGGTATTGACCCCTCCTCATCAATTATTGGGAGTGGACCACATCCAACCTGATTGAATTGGCCTTATCAACACTGATTCTCTACTTGTAAGGTAACTCCCTTCTCTTCATGTGTCAGTATAATAATGCCTGTATCTGTAATTTTCACTCCATGAATCTGAAGAAGTGGGGTTTTTACCCACTAAACTTTATGCCCAAATACATTTGTTAGTCTTTAAGGTGCCACCGGATTCCTCGTTGCAGTGGGTGAGTGACTTCTTAATGGTGTTCACAAATGTATGTATTTAACTCAATTGGTTGACATGAATCACAGCTGTTACCCTCTTTTTTTCTTTTATTTGATTTTTGTCAGAGTAAGAATGAAGTTCTCTACTTACATACCAAACAGATACAATGTGCACAGTATAATGGCACTGCCAGTCTCCCCATAATTTCCCAGTAGGGTGCTTCTTCCTAATCTGGAGGAACTGCCACATAAAAGTAGATAACTTAGTCCCTATGCTATCAGCTTTTGGTGTCTCTGAGACTACCAACCTGGCAGCCGGCTACTCCCAGCCATTTTACAGTTTTGCTGTGCCTCTTGTGGCTACTGAATTAGCATGAAGGTTATAAAAAGTGGTTTGGATAAAATGAGTGAAGCATGAAATTACTAACGTGCTGTGCTACAGTGATGAGCATGGAATTAATAATTAAAACGTGTGTGTGTGTGGGGGGGGATTTCGGAAAAACTAAAATTTAAAACAAAATTCATGTATCCCAAAGCTTTCTGGTTTTGACTGGGCCCAGAAATGGATATAGACACATACCAAAGATAAGCAAACCTCAACTGAAATCTGAACCACTTATCTCTATCAGTCTGTAATATCCACATATTCTGAACATGGAAAAACCCTCCTAAGCACTGCTGAGGTCTGAGCTTCCAAAGTCAGTACCAACAGAATACTGGAAATAGTTTTTTAAAAAGCCTATTACAAACTTTACAACCAGTTTCCAGAACAAAGACCTTCACAGCAGGGTTGGATGCTTGTTCATACAGAATGTACAGAACTGTTGAACTTCATCCTTTCTAGTCTAGGTTATTCTATACAGTTTCTTATTCTATAGTCTCCAAATGCCCTCCCTCCCCCCAGTGCACTAAGGAATGTAAGTAAGAGCTGTCATGTGTTTGTTCTCTTCTCTTCTCCCTAGGGGAAGAAGTACGTGCAGTGGAATGTTTTTTTAACTTATAGCATCATGTCTGTAAGTTAGAGAAGACTAGGTCAAAGAAATGCACCTTGCATTTGGAGCAGAAAGTGTTGAGGTTTGTAATGGTCTTTAGTTCATGTGCGAGTTCATTCCACAGTCTTGAACTGGCCTCTGAGAAAGTTCTGTCTCTCTCACAGATGAACTTTACTCTTATTGTAGAGATCTTTGTTGTGCAATAGGAGCAAAGTTGTTGACCACAGTCTTCATCGCAGAGCTTCAGTTGTTCTCTTGGAACCCAGTCCACTGAACACCTTGAGGACAAGAACCAAGACCTTGAATGTGATTTGAAGCCAGTGTCGGGAGGGAAGGGTAGATTTTGATGTGTTTCCAGTAGCCAATGTCACTAGAGAGATGCACTGCAGTATTCTGTACCAGCTGGAACTTCCGAAGTTCTGGAGGCTTCATGCCCAGGTATGTTGCATTTCTGTAGTACCCCTGAAAGGTGACAAAAGCATAAATAACTGTGGCTAGGTAACCATCCACTAGAATGGGACAGAATCTCCCAGTTAACCAAAATGATAGAAAATGTTTTTAATGGATAATGGCACAGAGAGTACACTTATAAAGTTTGTGGATGATACCAAGCTGGGAGTGGTTGTGAATGCTTTGGAAGACAGGATTAGAATTCAAAATGATCTGGAGAAATCATCTGAAATAAATAGGATTAAATTCAATAATGACAAATTCAAAGTACTGTATCTACACATACAAAATGGGAAATGACTACCTAGTAAGGAATACTGCGAAAAATAATCTGGGGATTATAATGGATCACAAACTAAATATGAGTCAACAATGTAATACTGTTGCCAAAAACAAACAAAACAAAACATGATTCTGGGATATATTAGCAGGAGTGTTTTAAGCAAGACATAAGAAGTAACTCTTCCACTCTACTCAGCACTGATAAGGCCTCCACTGGAGTACTGTGTCCACTTTGAGAAAGATGTAAACAAACCGGAGAACATCCAGGAGAGAGGAGCAAAAATAATTAAAGGTCTAGAAAACATGGCCTATGAGGAGACATTGAAAAAACTGGGTTTGTTTAGTCTGGAGAAGAGAAGGCTGAGGCAGGACAGAAGTCTTCAACTTCATAAAAAATTGTTATAAAGAGGAGGGTGACAAATTATTCTGTTTATCCACGGAGAACAGGACAAGAAGCAATGGGCTTAAATCGCAGCAAGGGATATTTAGGTTAGACATTAGGCAAAACTTCCTAACTGTCAAGGCAGTTAAGCACTAGAACAAATTACCTAGGGAGGCTGTGGAATCTCCATTACTGGAGGATTTTAAGAACAGGTTACTCCAGAAACACCTGTCTGGAGTGGTCTAGCTAATACTTAATCCTGCCTCTGTACTGGGGATTGGACTATATCTAGATAACATATCAAAGTCCCTTCCAGTCCTACATTTCTTTGGTTCTGTGCTGCTATGTGCGGCATCTGGGAGCACTCCTAAGCTACAGACTGAATTGACCAGTTGTGGGTATGAGCCTTCAAACAAAGGCGATGACACTATGGCTGCAAATTCTTCAAATTCTTTCCTCTGCATATCAGTATCACCATTGTTTTGCTCAGGTTCAGCTTCAGCCAACTGTTTGTCATCCATGTATTGGTCTTGTACAAGCACTGGATCATCTTGGTAGTAGTGATGCGGTCACATATGGTAAAGGATCGGTAGAGCTGTGTGTTACCTGTATATTGCTATCATTTGAGTCCATGTTGTCTGACTAGTTCACCTAATGGTTGCATGCAGATATGTTTGAAATGACTGGAGAGAGAATTTATCCTTGTGGGATTCCACAAGTGAGGGATCTAGTGGTGGAGGTGTAGTTTCCCATCACTATTTAGTGGCTGCATCCTATCAGGAAGGATTCAACCCATTTTAGTGCACTCTCCTGCGCCCTCTTGCTGTCTTGCTCAGGTTCATCACTAACGGAACGGCTATCTAAACCAGGTGGATCCAAACTGGAGGAAAAAAAGATTGAAACTATAATTATCTACTAATACATGTTCTAATTTTTAACCTGATACAAACTTGCAATTAAATCTGAAGTTAAACTTACACGTATCTTTGAAATCCTGGTCCCATTGAAGTCAATGGAAGTTTTTCAATTGATTTGCTTGGAGCCAGGATTTTACCCTGGACTTGAACACCTCATCATCTTTACTTGCACCAAGAAGTACCTTATTCAACAAGAGTCCCACTGATTTCAAGTGGGATATTGCGGTGTAAGTTGCTGTTATCATCAGTCAGTGTATCAGAATCTGGACCTGTATTCCTGGGGCTCTTCCTTCACACTGAATCATGTTTTTTTTTTTTTTACATTACAAATTATTTTTTTCTCCAAAAGGTACATCATGTAACTTTCTCAAAACATTTAATCAAAATTCACACAGACATAGATCTTTTAAAAGGATAGTCTTACCTTTTTTAAAATAAATTGTTTACTTACCCCAGGAGTATAATTTCACTATAGTCTCTCTAATGCTACCACTAAATTAGCTGAGATCCATTTACACATCTACCTCTGGCAGCAATTTGTCCTCCTAGACAATGCAGAAACTAGAGCACAGATCTGCATAGTTCCACTGATTTCAATGGTGCTTGACAATTGACACTGGCTGAGGATCTGCCTTGAGCAGAGTCTTTCGTGAGGTTGCTTGTGACAGCTTCAATAGGTGAAGTTTGAATTGGGTGGGTTTGTCTCTTCTCTCCTTCATTGGCATATTAAAATTCTTAAAATCCTCATGTATTCCTTAATCATTTCCTTTCCTGATGATTGCAATTTCCTCTTTTATGGTCTCTTAATTTCCTGCTGCCTAAACTTCAAGGGAATCACCAGAATTCTGCAGCTGGGTTACTTTCTTTTCCCAGCAAACAAAACCGTATCAGCTTAAATGCATTTAATCTAAACAACTTCAAGGATGCCCTCTTTCTCTACTTCTGTCCTCATTTCTGCTCTCTCCAATCCTTTCAACCTTGACTTCCTGTTCTCCATCCTACTAGAACTCCCATTCCTCTCTCTCTCTCTTTCTGAACTATTGAGTCATTTCTTCCCTTTAAATACCAACTTTACGCCATCAATTTCTTTTTAGTTTGCCTGACTCTGGATAGAGCATTGTTATACTGCATTTCAGTGATGCTATGTACAAATAAATTGTACTGTAGAAACATAATTTAATAGGATGCAAATGGTGCCTTTTTCAGATTTCAGTAGAAATGGGTCTTAAACCAATGAGATGATGGTATTTTCAAAAGTTCTTAAAATAATTAGAAAACATGAATATCTGAATATAATCACATTCAGGGGGAGATTCATTTATGAACCTTTCAATACCTCACTCTAGGCACATAGCATGATGTTCAGAAGCATCCCTGACCCTGATGTTCTTATGTATCTTAAAGATTAGGGAACCTTTTGCCAGTGCCCCCCTGTACAATCTCTCCTCCCCCCTTTGCTAATGCTGCTTATTTTAATAATTTTATTTTTCCCATCTCCTCCTCAACCTCATTCCTTCCTTAACCTACCATCACCTAATCCATAAAGAACTTTCAAAATGGCTGCCAGGGCACTTGCAGCATGTGTTCTTCCAGATATTAATTCACACTGGCATTCATAATGGTGTCCATGAATGTTATTGCAAATAAATATTAGGTGCAATTAGATACTTGCAGATATGACTATAGGGGGATTTATGGAAGCAGGAACAAGGTTTCATTTGCAAGATGTTGATTATTCTATAATTCCCGATGAATTGTTGCCCCCAATAACACAGAAACAAAATACATTCTCATCATTCCCCTTCTTTCTCTTTTTTGGGGGGGGAAAGGGGGTGAGGTTATTTTTAAGGATTTGCATAATGGAGTTAGTAAAAATATTTAAATTTATTGTAGACTGGCATGAACATGAAACTATCTTGGCTTATGCCAATTAGTGACTTCATTAACTATTACCACTTTTCAGTACTTTTTTCCTATTAGTAATATTAATGTTAAAGTAATTCACAAGTTTATTAAACTGCAAAAAAGTATGTGTCAGTTACAAATACTGAAGTGGTAATTACATTACTTGCAAAGCATTTAGTGGGAAATTTATACAGTAATTAATACTGTAGTCCCATACATTTCCTTTCAAGTGATCCAGGGATAAACAGTGAATAAATTACTTTATCTCAAGAGATAAAGTAATTTCTGCCTTGCTAAAGAACAAGTTGAAAATATGTTTAATGTACAATCTTAACCAGTTTGCCACTGCATTACAATTGTCCACGTTTTTTTTAAAGAAAAACATACTTTGATGTATCAGAGACAGCAATTATCAACCTACACTGACACTTGTTAGATGTCAGGCATGTTTTATTTTGTCTCTGAAAGCCTAGCCGGCAAAACAAAATGTTCAGTAAGTCAATCAATTCACTTATCCCTGAGTCACAGTAAGAATGCAATCATAAAAGTTACAGTATGTGTCTGTTCTCAGACTCTGGGATGAATCATTGTTTTCTTATAATTTCTTCCCACATTGGTTCAGTATCTTTGTTCAACTTTTCTTTACCATTTTAGTCTTTCCACTACTTTACCTATAGAATCCCTTGTTCAGCCTACACTTTCTATTTGGAGATGCAAACACAGAGGCCAACAGAAAGACTCCAGTTGATTTACATGGGCATCGTAGAAGTCCCTAGTTGATTTATATCCTCCTTAAAATCAGCCCTTTCCTCTTGTCCCATCTTTAGAAGCCTTAGTCTGTGCCTTGGTCACCTCTTGCCTTGACCAGCCTCCTGTCTGGTTTTTTAGCTCTCTTCTCTCCAGTCTATCCAAAATGCCACAGTTAAAATAATCTTTCTTCTAATGCTTTGTCCCGACCCTCTTAAGCCCTCCATTGATTCCTGTCCTTTCCCATGTCAAATTCAGTTCCTCATCTTCACCTTTAATGTTCTCATGGCTTCATCTGTACTGTGCCTCAGTTCTTATTTAGTTCTGTACCTCCTTCAGTGCTCTTCATGCTGTCCATTTCTCTTTCTTAATGCTCCCTTTTTCTTTTCCTTACACTCTCTTGAATTCATAATTTCATTCATGCTGCCCCCTGGTGTTGGAACTATGATTCTGGTCCTGGGCACCAAGTGCTCTTTGTCTTTTTCTTCAAGTCTCGCTTTGAAATCTACTTATTTAATTTAGCTTTCGGTCATCAATCTCCTAAGGCTATTTCTTGTCCCAATCCTGACTTGTGCTTCATTCTTAAAATGTTTGGTTTGTATCAGCTCATATCTGATTGTAAAGTCCTCAGTCCAGAATTCCGCATTTGTAATGCAGCATCTTCCCCTGTGATACGGTGCTAAGAATTAAATATTGTTGCCAATGTGCCAAGTAGTAGCAGATGGCCTTACAGATCAGTTCCCAATTAGAGAGGAAGGCAGTGACATGGAGCCTGGGATATTCTTAGTGCAACTTGTTTATTTTACACAATATACACCAGTCCTTAAACAGCGGGGGTCAGACAGCATGCTGGCAATCCCATCTTTCAGGAATCTCAGTTAAAACACCAATACCTAGTTCCCAGGGAGTAACACTGCACCATGAATTGATTTTAGTTAGAGAGATTAAGGCAGAGAGAAAACTTTCCTGCTGATTGTAACAGCTTCCCCTAAAGAAATCTTCATCACAAAACTACAACATTTCTTCAAAGACTACACACTGCTTACACACCAAGAAAAAGAACTTGTATGATGGTGTGTAACTGTCCTGTCTGATTGCTCCTGCCATAGCAATATATTGGGTTAGATCCTCAGCTGGTATAAAGAGACATAGGTCCATTGGAAGCAACACAGTTATACTGATTTACATCACCTGAGGATCTGGCCCAATAATAATAATAATACATTCATGTTTGTCTTATTATTTTTATTAATCACACCTATTGTATGACTCTAACTGACTAATTGGATCCACTAGATGCTACTGCCATACAAATATAAAAAACAAGACTCTGGCTTAAACCTCGGGGTCCTCATTCAGTGTTCTCAATCCTCACGCAGGAAAATTTCCCATTAACATCATTCATAAAATAGGGATTAACCAGATAATAACACTGTGTACCTGGTCTGAGCTCTTCTAATGTCTAAACAATGAAGCAAGATATAATTGTTCTCTCCAGTAAGTAGTCGAGGAAAACAGGAAAGAATTCAAGATTCGACCCTTATCATAATACATAATAAACACTTACGATGTTTAAATTTAAACATTTATTATCGATAAAATTCATCTCAGTTCTGAGGACCTGTAATCTCACCAAAGACCTTAAAATGGCAGATTAAGTGATATGCAAGGACCTGCGCAGTTGCTTTTCTCTGATGTGAATTTCACCTTTGTATGCATTAAATCAAATACAATAAATTTACACTGTCCTGTATTGAGAGGTATTAGTATACTTATTGCCAGTTAAATCTATATTAATATCACAGTGAAGACAGCTTGAACAACAATCTTTGCAATGTTGTGCATAATAAGCCAAATTTAGAGAGTTATACCAAATGCATTAATTTTCTAATCTATAAGACTTATTCCAGCACAAACTTTTTGTTTATGTATTTAGTAAGTATTTTGTATTAGTTTACCACATGGTGTAGCTAAGTACTTTAACTGAATCTTGGCCAAAATGTGTTGGTCACTAAACTGCAAACTCATATTACTGCTATATAATGTTATCCCAATCTCTTTGGCTGCCAGTCTTATTTCAGATAAACTGTCACATCTACTTGCAGCCTACCTTTAAGATATGTCTTTGAGTTAAATAGTCCCAAAAGACAGATCATGCATGTTGGAACTCTTTCTGAAGAATAGAGATATTAATAACTGAAGGTAGTGCTGAATGTGGGTCCCTGCTTAATAAGTCATGTATCACATTGAAAGCATGTTGCACCTTTGCTCTGTAATCTGCACTGACTGCCAGTAGGTTTCCAGGTGCAGTTTAAGATGTTGATTTAAATCTCTACAGCCCTAAATCTTACCTACACAGAGAGGAGATACCTACTCGTGGAGCCCTCTTTAATCTAACAGGCAAAGGCATAAGAAGATCCATTGGCTTGAAGCTGAAGTCAGAAAAACAGACATTGGAAATAAGATGCGATATTTTTAACAGGAAGGGTGATCAACCACTGGAAAACATTAGCAAGGGATGTGATAAATTTTCCTTTACTTGGAGTCTTTATATCATCTTTCTAGAAAGATGCACTCCAGTTCAAGTTGTTGAGTTGGATTCAAGAATTACTGGATGGAATTCTATGGTTTATTTTATGTAACGTGCCCGGTCTGAGAAATCACTCACAATCAATGATTTGGGACCTGAAAGGAATTATTGTCTCTTTGTGCAATAAATATAACTGAAGTTGTGCTCACTGGAGGCACTTGAGCTGGACCCTCAGTTTGAAAGACACTTTTTGTTCTTCATGAGGCACTTGCTGCCCACCTAGGTCTGCTCCTACCCAGCATTGTTAGGCTTTGTAGCATGCCCGGAAGGCAATTTTCTTTTCTCTGGTAGTTGAAGACTGACCAATATAGTACATTTAAAGTGGGGGGCTATGATGGCTTTTGTGATATCTTTAGGCTTTAGAGGGATAAAAATGCATTGTGAGGCAGACCCACTGGGAGCCTGTCTTGAGCTCACTTTATTAACAAACAGGGAGAGCCAGACCCAAGACCATCTTGAAATTTGATATATCAACTGAAACATCATTAAAGGGAGCTTTGTTACTTATTCCAATAGCGTACATTTATTTTTAATTCTATGTACAGGTCAATCAGTGAGTGCAGCATATACTTTATATTGTTAGGTTTTTTTTATTTAAAATATTGTAATGCTCCTAGAGTAAAAGACTTCAGCTGAAAAAAAATAGAAATAAGTAAATTTTAATATAACTTGTGGACACATTCAAGTCCCCAATCGCCATGCAAACCTCACCAGGCTACTTTTTTGCCACCCCAAGCGGCGAAGGGAAAAAAAAACAAAAATCGATTGAGCTGCCGCGGATGTGCCGCCGAAGAGGAAGAGAGGGAGTGAAGGACCCGCCGCCGAATTGCCGCTCAAGACCCGGACGTGCCGCCCCAACAACGGACAGAGTGCCGCCCCTTTCTATTGGCCGCCCCAGGCACCTGCTTCCTTCGCTGGTGCCTGGAGCTGGCCCTGTGTTCGACATAGATCAGGGACAGCAACGTAAAACTTCAGTGCAGTAGAACATCAAAGATACGAACACCAGAGTTAAGGACTGACCGGTCAACCGGACACCATGTGAAACCAGAAGTAACCAATCAGGAAGCAGCAGCGACCCCCCAAAAATGGAAAAAAGCAAGTACTGTACTGTGCTTGTATTGCATCTTGAAGCCTGAGCCAGCAGAGCAGGAACAGCGCTGGGCAGCTTTCACCCCTCCCACCCCAGAAGGGGACATGCTGTTTTCTTTCTCTCACACAGTCCGTCACTCACACAAATTCTTGTGGGGCTGAGTAGGGGTTCAGCTGCTGCTGAATCCTGGCCTGGAGCGTCAACTGCTGGATCTGTAGCCCGAACTGCACTTTGTTCAGCGTTACGAACGTTTCAGAGTTATGGACAGCCTCCATTCCCGAGGTGTCTGTGACTCTGAGGTTCTACTGTAGTTGAAATATTGGTTTTGATTCGCAGTGATTGCCTGTCAAGAATATTACTACAGCTGAACCTCAATGGCTTTCTGATCACACACTCCTTATTTTATTTGTCTGCTAAGGTTGATTTATCATCTGGAGCCTGTTTCTGTTAATTTTTGTGCAGGGTTTTTGTTTTTTTTACTGTCAGTGACTGGGTGGGCATGTGTTGCTTCTTTCAGCACATGTGCACTGTTAGTAGCATCCTGGATGTATTTGTTTAGATGTGTTGTGTTCTTTCTGTAGGACCAACCCTCCAGAATGGTTATGACAAATAATGATGGTGCAGATGGTAAAACTATTATGCTGATAGGTTGCCAGCCACTGTTTTTTTCTTCACTTACAATGGGACAACTGGCTGACATTCTTGTTATACTATATCTTCTGTTATAGATTCCAGGTGTTCTGTCTCTTGTAGTTACTTCAGGATAAATGGAATTTGGCTCAAAAAACTTGTTAGATGTTGACACTAATATTTTTGTACTTCCGTCCATAAGATCCTGCAAGGCAATAAAGCGTGATGTGGTGTGTTGTGATATTCTAACAGTGGGAAATGTGGAATACTTGTAGATCTGCCAACATACATAATTTTAATAGTGAATCTCAAGATATTTGGTGTGTTTTCTTAAAGCCCCAGCTGCTGGAATCAAGATATTTTGAGAATTTCGGTGTGTGTTAAAAGGATAACTTTCTAGCCTTCATTGGTGCAGAGAAAAACTTGAAAATATGAAGCAAGTGCACCCTACAGCCTCAGAAAACAGAAGACAATTTAAAAGAATCCCCAAAATATTATGAGTTTTTACACCAATCTCATTATTTAAAATATAATTTTATTTATTTTCATCCTGACTCATAATTTTTGAATACTTGGGCTTGGCAGTATTGCGCTTGAATCTGCCAGTGACGTTTTGATCAAACACTTTGCTATTACTACTGACTTTTCTGTTAATCCATTTGATTGTGCATTGTAAAGGTGTGGGTGCTATGTGCTTGAACTGATATATCAAAGAGAATTGCCAAAGGGAATCACTTTTCAATTCTGGGAAATTATTTGTTTTAACTCATCTAAAGTCCCATGGTGAGTTTACTGCAGTTTACAATGTTTTATGATGTGACTATTAATGTCTTGTGCAGCAGTGTAATATTATAGATATAGACTGTATGTGTGTGTGTGTGTGTGTATGTATATATATATATAAAATGAATCAGGGTGGCCAAACTTATTGACCCTCTGAGCCGCATATGATCTTCAGACATTTGAGAGCCATGGGATATGCCTGCTGGGGCTTGAGGCTTCTGGGGGGCGCCTGCCAGGGCTTCAGCAGAAGTGCCCCTCCCATGGATCTAAAGCCCCAAGACCCCACAGGGCAGAAGCCGTTACCCCTATCACCTTGCCACAGGGCAGAAGCTCCCCCTGCCCCAGTCTCGTAGGAGGAAAAAGGGGGAGGACCGTGGGGGGGGCGCTTCGTGAGCTGCAGTTTAACTGTAAAAGAGCCGCATGTGAGTCACGAACTGCGGTTTGGCCACGCCTGATATGTGTGTGTGTGTGTGTGTATAATTTTCAAATTGAGTATTGGTCTACTAGGTAATATTTCTTTCTTAATTCAAATAGAGCCTCGCCAACTTTAAAATCTGATATTTCCCAGCACTGTGGGGAAATAAACACGAACTTTGTATAATTGAAGGGTAGAGATTTCCATCATAGAATCATAGAATATCAGGGTTGGAAGGGACCTCAGGAGGTAATCTACTCCAACCCCCTGCTTAAAGCAGGACCTAATCGCCAACTAAATCATCCCAGCCAGGGCTTTGTTAAGCCTGACCTTAAAAACCTCTAAGGAAGGAGATTCCACCACCTCCCTAGGTAACCCATTCCAGTGCTTCACCATCCTCCTAGTGAAAAAGTTTTTCCTAATATCCAACCTAAACCTCCCCCACTGCAACTTCAGACCATTACTCCTTGTTCTTTAATTTCCTACCACTGAGAACAGTCTAGATCCATCCTCTTTGGAACCCCCTTTCAGGTAGTTGAAAGCAGCTATCAAATCCCCCCTCATTCTTCTCTTCTGCAGACTAAACAATCCCAGTTCCCTCAGTCTCTCCTCATAAGTCATGTGCTCCAGCCCCCTAATCATTTTTGTTGCTCTCCGCTGGATTCTTTCCAATTTTTCCACATCCTTCTTGTAGTGTGGGGCCCCAAACTGGACACAGTACTCCAGATGAGGCGAATGTCGAACAGAGGGGAATGAACACGTCCTTCGATCTGCTGGCAATGCCCCTTCTTATACAGCCCAAAATGCCGTTAGCCTTCTTGACAACAAGGGCACACTGTCAACTCATATCCAACTTCTCATCCACTGTAACCCCTAGGTCCTTTTCTGCAGAACTGCTGCCTAGTCACTCGGTCCCTAGTCTGTAGCAGTGCATGGGATTCTACCGTCCTAAGTGCAGCTGCACTTGTCCTTGTTGAACCTCATCAGATTTCTTTTGGCCCAATCCTCCAATTTGTCTAGGTCCCTCTGTATCCTATTCCTACTCTCCAGCGTATCTACCAAGCCTCCCATTTTAGTGTCATCGGCAAACTTGCTGAGGGTGCAGTCCACGCCATCCTCCAGATCATTAATGAAGATATTGAACAAAACCGGCCCCAGGACCGACCCTTGGTGCACTCCACTTGATACCAGTTCCCAACTAGACATGGAGCCATTGATCACTACCCGTTGAGCCCGACGATCTAGCCAGCCATCTTCCCACTGGGAACTGGAAGATTCCTACCACTTGAACAACCAATGATATCAAACAATTAAAGCCATGGCTTTGATTCAAAGTTATTTTAGGACAGGTCTGTGTGTATTTAAGGCTCTCTTGGAGCCATATACAGTTGGGCTCATAGTTAAGGCTACAGTTTAGTCTTGGGTATTTTTACTAAAAGTCATGGACAGGTCTTGGGCAATAAACAAAAATTCACAGTGTGTGACCTGTCTATGACTTATACTAAAAATACCTGTGATTAAATCTTGGGAGAAGGGGCTGATGGAGGGCCATGGGGGGGCTGCTGCTGAAGGGGGGCCACCCGGGGCCAGCGGCACCAGTTGCCAGGGGCTGAGGACCGCGCCGGCCACCCGGGGACAGCTGCTGGGGCCGCGATCTGCTGCTGCTCCAGTGGGGCAGCTGGGAGCCACTGAGCAGACCGTGGCTGCTCTGGGACCGCGCAATGCGGCTGTTCCAGCCATCAGCTGGGGACCACTGTCCCAGACCACAGATGCTCCAGCCAGACTGACAGGGACCACTGCCCCGGACTGCGGATGCTCCAGCCGGACTGGCGGGGACTGCTGCCCCTGACTGCGGCTGCTCCAGCTGGATGGATGGGGACCGCTGCCTGGAGACGCAGACTGCAGCTGCTTCAGCCTCCCCGGGACCGCTGCCGAGGGTCGCCAGAGCAACAATTGGTGTGGCTGTCCCAGGGGCCACCTGAGCAACTGACCCCAGAGCCAGCTGGTCCCTGCAAAAGTCACAGAGGTCATGGAATGTCAAGGAATACATGACTTCCCCGACCTCCATGACAGATACGGAACCCTACTCATTGTAACTAAAGCATATGACTATAGGCAGGTGGAGGATTACAAAAATAATCCAAATAAAAAATTGGAAGCTCTGTAAAACAACTCTAAAACAGTTTTCTGTAATATATATGGCATAGACAGAGTACATAGTGTGATACAAAGGTTTTATTGACACTTTTTTGGAAGGACTCACATCATTCATGTTGATAAAACATTTTTTACCACACTCTCTTGGGTTCCCTATATATATCACATAGGCAGCAGTAATATTGATATGATAAACTGCAAAGTCACTCAGAAAAATACATTTATTGTGCACCTTTGACTAACTCACTGTCACTCTGATCATTAATCCATCCCAGGTGGAACTGCTAACATTCCAAACCTCTGAGAAGATTCAGACAACGGCCACTTTTATCTTTTAAAACAAATCTCCCATTAAAAAATATCAACCTTTTGCTCAAATGTAGAATTTTTCTCCCTATACTCAGCCACAAAATTACATTGGCTCAAAGCCCAAGATGTATACAATATTCACTCCAGTATCTGTACCATGTCCTTGGTTTCTTCAGTAATCATAGAAGTGTAAGACTGAAAGGAACCTCGAGAGGTCATCTAGTCCAGTCCCCTGCACTCAAGGCAGGACTATGTAATAACTAGACCATCCCTAATAGGTGTTTCTCTAACCTGCTCTTAAAAACCACCAACGATGGAGATTCAACAACCTCCCTAGGCAATTAGTTCCAGTGCTTAACTACCCTGACAGTTAGGAAGATTTTTCCTAATGTCCAACCTAAACCTCCCATGCTGCAGTTTAAGTCCATTGCTTCTTGTCCTATCCTCAGAGATTAACGAGAATTTTTTCACCCTCTTCCTTGTAACAACCCTTTATGTGAAAACTGTTATGCTTCTCTGTCATCTCTACTCCAGGCTAAACAAACCTATTTTTTTCAATCTTTCCTCATAGGTTATATTTTCTAGTCCTTTAATTGTTTTTGTTACTCTCCTTTTGTTATTCTCCAATTTGTCCACATCTTTCCTGAAATGTGGTTCCCAGAACTGGACACAACACTCCAACTGAGGCCTAATCAGCACAGAATAGAATTGAAGAATTATTACTTCTCATTTCTTGCTTGCAACACTCCTGCTACCCCATACGAATTTTTTTTTTTTTTTTTTTTTTTTTTTTTTTTTGCAATAGTGTTACACTGACTCATATTTAGCTTGTGATCTACTATAACCCCAGATCCCTTTCCGCAGTACTCCTTCCCTGGCAGTCATTTCCCATTTTGTATTTGTGCAATTGATTGTTCCTTCCTAAGTGTAGTACTTTGCATTTGTTCTTATTGAATTTCATCCTATTTACTTCAGACCATTTCTCTCGTTTGTCCAGATCATTTTGAATTTTAATCCTCCTCAAAAGCACTTGCAACCCCCCAGCTTCGTATCATCTGCAGACTTTAAGTTTACTTTCTATGCCATTATCTAAATCATTTATGAAGATATTGAACAGAACCGGACCCAGGACCGATCCCTGTGGGATCCCACTCGATATGCCCTTCCAGCTTGACTGTGAATCACTGATAACTACTCTCTGGGAATGGTTTTCCAACCAGTTATGCACCCAGTTTATAGTAGCTCCATCCAGGCTGTATTTCCCTAGTTTATGAGAAAGTTATGTGAGACCGTATCGAAAGCCTTACTAAATGTTACAAGGGCAATGAACTAAGGCTGCGTTTGTAAACTTAATTGTCACTTGCTGACACTCAAGTGCTTAACAATGTCACTTTGACATTCTCTTTAAATGGTTTTTGATGGAAGAAAAATAAATGTTACAGAGAGAGATTTATTTACCTCTAGTTTTCATTGTCATCTATGTATATCTTGCTTCATTGCATAGATATTAGAAAAGCACAAAAGTGCAGGGTTATATTATAATGTCAAATTGAACTAAACCTGTTAGCAGCTGTCTCTAGTCTCTATTTCTCAAGCTATATAGATATTAAGGATGCACTGGGTATAGAATGAGTGCCTTTGGCAGCTGAAACGAAGATGATCAAATTACTTTTCTGTAAGAGAATATTTAAAATGAGATTTTATGCAATCCTTTTGTTTGTTGTCATTTGGTGTTAAGGTTTTTCTTAATTTTTCTTAAACTAGCACAATATATTCTGTCAATGTATCTTCTTCAAGTCAGAATCCAGGTATATCTCCAGCTCAGAAGTGGCTCCCCTGAGCAAGCTGTCAGTTCTTCAGAGAACTAATTGATTTGTGTTTGGTCAACTTGTGTCTTAAGTACAGGTAGTACATCTGCATGTGCTAGAAAATTTCAGTTATTGCCTCACTGAACTTGTTCTAAGTCTTCTGTGTGTGTTTAAAAAAAAAATCTGTTGAGAAAATAGAAACAATTTCTTGGATGTTCTTGTATTCACTATGAAATGAAATTCACCCTTGTGTAGAGGGACAGCACAAAGCCTCTGGATTTAAATGGGATTAAAATTTGTATGTAAGCCTTGCACTGGTACTCTACACAGAATTTATTTTTTTCACCCTATGTTATTGTAATAACTGTTCAGTAAATATGTATACTACCTAGTATAACAGGGATCTGATCCTGATTAATAATTGCAGTATTCTTTATTGTATATTATTACTGCTAATTAAGCTGCATTAATACTTAATATTCTTTTCTGAATTGCCCCAGTTACTTGGAGTATCTTGTATTCCCAGCAACATCCTGCCAAACAGGGAAACTACTACAATAATTGCCACTGTCAGTTAAATCAGAAACTAATATTTTTATTTGATATTAATTAAAACAAATGGAAGGCCTTGTAAGACTTGATATAAAAGTACGCTGAAGTTTTACCAGTGTTTGCATTTGCTTCAATATTTTTGGCAAATTTATCAATGGAAATTGTGAGGTATGAAAAGGCTTTCTTCGAAAATATGAATGGATCTTCAGGCATTTCTTTACGCCAACAGTATGCAATAGCATACTTCAGTAAAAGTTAATTTTAACCAAGATGTGGTAAATATCCAGCCATTTTGTTACACCAACCTTACAACATAAAATATGTTATAAATTCAGTCCATGTATATTAAAAATGAAACTGGAGCCAAAAGCCATTTGTTTTATCTTAACTACTCAAACTACATAAATAGTGCAATGTCCCTTCCCTATCATTATTTTATCTAATTTAGGGTTAAATCTTGCAGTGGTGCAGCAATCTCCCTCACGCCCCTTCACCCTGATGCTAAGGTCCACCCATCCACAGCAATCAGTATGTCAGCCTACTTGCGGGTTTGGGGCAGGACCAGAGCTGTCAGTCACTAGCAGCGGGGGAATTACTCTGCCTCCTGACATCTCCTCCAGTTTGTTCTGCCTCCCCAGCAGCTGGTGGTTCCCCCAGGCCTCCCTGCTGCACAGCTTTCTCAGGAAACTCCCAAACTTCATTTCAAGACTTACATGAGCAGTTCAGCTCAATATCACATCTATCTAGCTCTCAGCTGTGTCCCCGGGCTGGATTTGCCTTCCAGAAAGCTGTCCCCCTCATCTCTGTTTCCCCTTCTGAGGTGTTTAGTGGCTGGTGAACTGCTGACTTCAAGGAGCCAACAAGGTTGTAAAAACCAGAGGCAAAAGGAAGGGTCTGTTGTCTTGCTTTACCCCCTTACTGGGGGTCTCGTTAAAGAAATTGGTTGGCTCTGCATGCAAGATGCAGTTTCTCTCACAGCCCAGTCTGGGCAAGATTGCCTCAGCCACCCTACCCAAAGCAGGCAATTGAAAAAGTACTGGCTCTGGGGCAGGTAGCCCCTCCCCCCGCAATTTCCTTGGGGGAGTGAAGCCAGGAGAGCAGCACACTGGACAGCAGATCTTGCCTGAGGCCCTGTAGTTCACATCAACAGCCATGCCTCTGAGCTCAACTACTTCATCCTGCTCCCGCTCTGCTTCCCCATGGGTCACGGATGGAGGATGCCAGATGCAGCATGGATGCGGCCAATGGCCAGAGTGTGTAGTAAGGGAGCTTTGGGCTCAGTCCCCTCCCCCTGCTGCCACCTCTATGACAGACCCTCCGCCTGGGGCTCCCTACACCTATCCAAGGATGAGGCCTCCAGGGGCACACAAACCTATCTGGCCCCTGTGGATACTCACAATACAGAGGGGTAGAGCTTCTGGGGAGCCCATCCTTGAACCCCAGACCAACATCTTCCTTGAGAGAGCCACAATATTGCCAATTACAAGAGATCATGACTTAGAACCCCAAAATTCATGATTGTCCCAAAAACTCATGAGGATTTAAAAAAAAAAATGATCTTTTGATTTTTGAACTGTGTGTGTGTGTGTGTGTGTGTGTGTGTGAGAGAGAGATTATTATCTTATTTTCCAATGCGGGGGAAGTGAATAATAAAAGCAGCATGCTGCTTCTGCTCACCTTGATGGAGTGTAGCAGGGCAGATAATCCTCTGTGCCAGATTATCCTTTTCACGCTCACAGAGTGCAGCATGAGATAATGCAGAAAAGACTAGACCATAGCCATGTGCTGATTCCTCCAAGCATGCATGCCTTCCCCTCCCCTCCCAGAGAGAATTCTTCCTTCTTAGGGGAGGAAGGCCAACATTCCAAATCAGATTTACAGAATCAAATAACCAAATATATTTAAAACAAGCAAATCCCCATCAGAGAATAGGCACTCTGTCAGGCAGGAGGGACTGAGTATTATAAAACTATGCTTAGGAGGTCTGCAGCTGTCCTAGACAAACTGTAGCTATATATCCCTTTTCATGCACCTTGGGAAGGTGTAACAGAGATTTCCTGCCACACCTAAAAGGAAAACTAATAGGCATCTAGGGACAACAGCTGCTGGATCTCCATGTCCTAACTATTGGGCTGTCATTACTAGCTGTAACAGGGTCCTACCTTGCTCAAATGTCTAGCTTATTGTTTCCAGATTCTGTTGCAGGTTGCCATGCCATACCACCACCAATTCTTCCCCACAGCAGCTGGCCATGGAGCAATGAGAGAGGGGCAGCAGTCCCAATGCGAATAATCTTGTAAGGCAGTAAGAGGCCTCTTGGCCCACCATTTCTTTCTTTCTATCCCAGCCTCCATTTCATAAGGCCAAAAGTTACCTTAATACACACTGTAGGATGTAATACGTAGAAGGTATATTTTAGGTGTTGGGACGTGAAAAGATGCCTACTTGTCTGTCAAGGAAAGAACAGGCAGGTAAAAAGCTGAGCCAGCAACCTGATTAGGTAAACAACTGATTTAGCAAACTAATCCTAGTGTTAGGCAGAAAAAGTGTTTATACAATAGATAATGAATAACTTTATAACAATGTATTTAAGGCCAGCACCTGACTGTGGGTGTGCACTTGTACTTAATCCTATGCTGTGCCCTGTTCCAGTGAACCGATCACTCACTAAAGCAGCAAATAAACAACATAATTCTTCATCTCAAGTGCCTGTCTGTGAAACGGTGCATTCTGGATAGCAGGAAAAAGAACTGGTCAACACATACCAATGAACTTTTAACCTTCTATCACTACTGGAGATAAATGTGGCTATTTTCCTGGTGATCAGAGACTTGGCATTTGCATCTGATAGAGATTTTTAACTGAAAAAGTGGCCTCCTCAGTATACAGAGCCTTCACAGGTGGCCAAGTCCAGGCAAAAGTTGTCTCAGTCCTCTCCTTTAGGCATGAACATTGTCAGGTGGCATCAGGCCAACAAAAATAAACAAACAAACCTGAATTTCTGACACCCTACCTTCCTCTGTATACATTCACAAGTAAAGATAACATGGGTGGTCAGTATTTCAACAGTTGTTCCTCTCAACATAAAAATTACATGGCCTGAGGACTTCTCCATAGAAAGAAAGGGGGCGGGGGGAATGGAATTCAAATCTGTTTCATGCAATCATGTGGGGCTTGACCCTTGGGATCAGATGCTCAGACATGTTAGTTCCCTGCTATCTTTATGATACAATGGGAAATTTTACAGAAAGATGATGCTATTCAGAATCATCAAAAAAGTGAATTTGCAATCCTGACTCTTGACAGACACTATAGAAAGGAATACAGATCACATGGCAAATTGAAGCAATCCTTGAAGGACAACAGTAAAAAGTACCTTTGCAAGAGGTAGCTAGAATAAGTGCAGGGTATATAGTTGCCCTCTATTGCCTCAGAACTATTTGCAGGTCTCCTAGCCTATCTGTAGTTAGACCCCCAATTGGTGCCAGGGTCTTTCAGTTTGGGAGCAAAAGGGCTACTTATAGCTTTGAACGAATGAAGTGACTAGTCATTGTCCAGAGGGGGCACACTATAGAGCTATGCAAGAATTTTAGGAACAGCTTTGTCCCATTCCCAGTCTCAGCAACCCGTGAAAAGGCCACAGTATGAATGGAATCCATCATCTGTTTTAGATTAGAGCACTGCAACTGGTTCCTCATTCTATTTCTAGCTTCAGAGAACTGGAGACAAGCAGAGCAGGTCCCTGCCTGAAACAACTAAAGAAGTTGGTAATGCCGTCTTATCATTTAAGCACTGTGATTTTACCATCCTCACACAATTCTTACGCAGTGCAGGTGGATGACAGCCTTTTTTCTTCTCCAAACTTCAGTCATTACTATTTGATCTTATGTGTGCTCTTAGGATCGCTCTCTCTCCACAGTCAAGGTAGCAATAATATTGGCTTTATGGAAGAAGCAAATTTATTTATGTCAGCAGGGACAATTTTTCTAATTGGGGCGCTGTACAGAGAGAAAGCTGAAGCAAACACAGAATGATCTGGTTCTTGGAATATCTTAGCTTCAGGACAAACATAGACATGTGGTATCACCATAACTCAGTCACCGGCCTGTGCTAAGGCCAGAAGAATGTTGACATACAAAGATGGTCTAATGGAAAACAAGTGATATCACAGAACAAAAAAAGTTCTTATGTGAGCCTCTTAAGAATTCTGATCTCATACATAGGCATGCTTCAGTGAACCAGAGCTCATATGATCTGGTAGTTCAGGGCATCCCTTCCGCATCTCACTGTATCTCATTTGTTGGCAGAAATCTAGCTCCATTTGTATATACTCCATTTCCCACAACTGATGAATGCAGAGAATCAGATTTTTTGAAAAGATCCACCCAGATCAGTTCAGAGAATGGGTACCAGAAAGACAGTTAATCTACCATCTGGCACATCATGATTCAGATGTGGCCTCAGAGTATGGCCCCATTCATGGATAACAGACTTATTCTGCTCAGGAGAGTCAGTTTCTTTTTACAGGGTTTTCATAATAAGTAGGAAGAACATGATCAGCCCTACCCTAGAGATGAACTGTCCTGTGCTGGGGGAGAAAAGTTTCCTGGAACCTCATTCTGGTCCTTTACAACACTAACTAGATTATATTTCCTGCCCATTAAAGTAGGCCTCCCAACGGGTACTATATTGTCAGAGGAAGTTTTTATTTGAAGTTGGTAGCTTTCTCTAATGAGACCTAGAGAGACAAGGTGGGTGAGGTAATATCTTTTATTGGACAAACTTCTGTTGGTGAGCGAGGCAAGCTTTCATGCTACACATAGCTCCTCTTCAGGTGTAGGAAAAGTACTCTGAGTGTCACAGCTAAATATGAGTTCAAACAGACAATTTAGCACAATGAGAACCTAGTATTCTACTTTTAATTCAGACAGGTAGTCCTTACAGCTCTGATAGCATTTTTCCCTCAGTAAATTCAAAAAATAGTCTTCCTTCAGTTAAGCATCAATATTCAGTCTTTAGGAGCACTGATATATATGGGAAAATACCTCATGTCCCCTGTACTGAGATCTGCCATTAGGCCATTATTTCACCAAATTCTACATATTAGTCATCCAGTTTCAGACAATGTGATTTCCCTTCTTCTGGCAGAAGTCTTCTCTACACCTTAGTGCCCAGGTGAAAATGGAGGAGGTATTTTATATCATTTTGGATTTCTATATTTGAAGAATGATCCTGCTTTCCCACCCTGAAGGCACGCTGCTATAAAAGTCTGTAATGGATCTGTAGCCCTTATCACAAACAAGAAGAGGAAAAATTATTTGTGCTTTCATGAAAATTTCCTTTTTTCAAGTAATAAGGTCTACAGAGCTGGTCCACCCTGCGTCAAATGGATCATTCAAAATAAAGATGGAAACTGACATCCAAGGATTCAGGTTTGTTGTGAAAATTTACTACGCTTTGCAGGAAGAAAACTGTACTTTTCCTCAAGTATATTCAGCGGTGTAAGTAACTTAAAGGACTTACCGGTACGCTGGAGTCCTGAGTGGGGGTGTGGTCTCAACCGGAAGAGGCGTGGCCTCAACTGGAAGAGGTGGGGCCTTTCAAGATTAAAAGGCCCTGGGGCTCCGGCTGTGGCTGGGAGCCCCAGGGCCTTTAAATCACCCCGGGGCTACGGGGCGAATTAAAGGGCCTGGGGCTCCAGCCACCGTGGAGCTCCGAGCCCTTTAAATCACCACAGGAGCCCAGCTGCCAGAGCTCTGGCAGTGATTTAAAGGGCCTGGAGCTCCCCGCAGCAGTAGGAGTACCGGCCCTTTAAATCCCCGCCCGAGCCCGGCTGCCAGAGTTCCAGCGGTGATTTAAAGGGCCTGGGGCTCCGTGCAGCGGCAGGAACACTGGGCCTTTCAAATCCCTGCCCGAGCCCGGCCGCCGGAGCTCCGGCGGTGATTTAAAGGGTCTGGGGCTCCCCGCAGTGGGCCCTTTAAATCACTGCTGTGGAAGCCAGTCCGGCACGGCATATTGGCTCTTGCTCACAACTCACAACTCATCCTCCTTGGCTTTGGTGTGGCCTTCAGCAATGTGGACAACTCCATCTTCCTGGACTACATCCATAGCTACAGAGAGGCATCTCTGATTTCTTTCTCCTATCAAATCACACTTCCTTTGTCTCTAATAGTGACTTTTCTTCTGTGACCCAAGATCTTTCCACAAGATTCAATTTTAAGTCCTCTGGGCATTTTTTTCTGTCTGCCTTTCACCCCTACCCTCTTGATCATTTTAACAGTATGTTTAATACAGCCATTGTAGATCTTGTTAGAGTTCATTTTATGCCAGTGATTCTAATCTGTTTTTATAATCCTTTGACACATTTGAGGCCACCTCCATCTCTATCTTATTGGCTGGTTTTCATTAGGTAAACATGAGTTTTGGTTTCATCTTCCTTCAGCTAAGTTTCCTAAAGACACAAGTGTCTCTTTCATTCAAGAGGAGGAGAGTCTTAAACAGAACTCCATCTCCTCCCTTCCTGACTCAAATCTTAACTTTGTCTCTGCTCTCCATAAGCTTAGTATCATATTTTACCCTATCTATTTTATCTAATCTATCCAATCTATGTTTTAACTGTGTTCATCACCATAGTATTTAGGAGCCTTGCAAATTTTAAAAGAAACACATATGACCTCAATTTCTCTCACTTTCCATCCTTCAGACAAGGGACATTTTTAGTTTTTTCTGTTTTTGAAGTATGTGGGTAGCGTGGAATAGCTAGGTCAAAAAAAGTGTATTTTACACTTTGTTATGCTTGAAGGCATTCCGATGAACTCTGGGAGTGAGATTCACAGTTTTAGGCCAGCTGCCAAGAAAGCTGTCTATCTCCTGGGCTGCTATTCTCACTTTTATGGCTGACAGTTCCATTGTTCCAGTGGGATGTAGCCGCTGAAAGCAGTCATGGTTGTTGAGGAAGAAACAATCCTTTACATAGGTTAGGCCATTTACAGGGAGCAGGGAAGGTTCTGAAGATGAGGACTGAAGCCTTGAATATGGATTCTTTTTTTTTTCAATTGGGAACCAGTGTAAGAAGCAGAGAATGTGAACAGGATGATGCACTTTCATTGGACTGTGTTGCTAAGTACCATAAACAGGCTGTTGTTTTTTGAATAAATTAGAGCCTTTTTGCAATCAGCAACTTTATCTCTGCACTGCAGTAATCAAGATTAGACAGAACAAATGCATGGATCACTGTGGCCCTGTCAGTCTAACAGGATGAAGTGAAGCTTCCTTGAACTGGCACAGATAGAAGAAAGGTCTGTTCAACCTTCCTCAACTTTCTGCAAATCTGTCACCACCTTGGCACTATTTTCCATATATGCCATTGTCCCAGGTCCTCTTCTGAGGTAATCGTCATCCCTCTTATCTCTCAGCTTCACAAGTGTAACTTTCCTTGCTTATGGGCTCCCCAAGTCCCAGTTTTCCAGACTCCATCATGAACAGAATGCTGCTACTCAACTTCTTACAGATACAAAGAAGAATGACTCTTTTGCTCCTGTTTCCAAATGAGTACATTGGTTCCCTATTTACTTCAAGATCCAGTTTCAAACTGACTTCCTTGTTTTAAACCCTCTGTTACTCCAGACTACCATAAAGATTTTTGTTTTGCATTATTTTTCTTCCCAGTTGTTCTTTTCATCTTGCATTGGACTCTTCTCTTTCCCTTAATCTCATTACTCTTGGCTTTACTCTTTACTCATTACTCTTCAGCTCTTGCTTTTTCTTCAGCTACAGCTTTTTCTGTATCTGTTACACTCAATGACTCACCTCATTGACCCTCCATCTCAGCTGAAAGAATGTCTCTTCTCTATTATTTGCCAATATTAATGGAATTCTGTACTTATATAACATTACTCTGTACTTAGTCTGTAAGTTGTTTGGGGCAGAGACTATCTGTTGGTTCTGTTTATACAGTGACTACCACAGGGTGTCCTGGTCCATGATTAGAGCTCCTAGGTACTATGGAAATAATATCTAGGAGCTCTAATACTGTACTATAAAATAAATTTTGGAATACAGAAAGCCACCCTGCATTGTAAAGTTCTGCTGCTTTGTGTTAAATCTTTCATAGCTTAGATTTTTGAGGACTATTGTCTTTGTTGACCCATGTTAATATCTACTCTAAAGTCTTAATAGCCTTCGTGTGGTTCAGCAACACATACTGCATAGATTGTTAAAGATACCAGTCTAACATTTAATGTACGGCTGCACTTTCACCTCTTTTGGTATTTTATTCTTTCTGCTGTCAACCCAGTGGGTAGCATTTTCAAAAGTGCCTAAGGGTCTAAGGCTCCTACATCCCATGTTAAAGTGCCAAAGTCACGTTTAGGAGGCTAAGCCCATTTGACTTTCAGTGACACATAGGCGCCTAAGTGCCTAAGTTCTATTTTCAAAACTCACTTAGGAGCCTAAGTCATGTAGACAGTTTTGGAACTTTTACCTCGTATCATGTTTGTCTTATGACTATATGCAGATACTGTTACTTTAAATATGTGCCTTTAATGAAAGCCTAAATTAGTACTGTGAGCCATTTAAGTATTTTTTAAAATAAAAAACAAAAGCCAGAACCTAAGTATAAAGTATTCAGAAAGAACTATTGTAAGCTTGAAGCTGAAATTGTTGAAGTGTTCCAAGCTTATACTTACCTTTCAAATTCAAATGCATTCTATATAAAATATTCTTTTTGAAAAAATAAAAACTTTCCATAATGCTCCAAGCAAATACAATATAATATCTAAAAACCAAGTTTTAATTTGAGGTCCAACAATACTTAGAATGCACTCTCTTAGAATGCCTATTAAAGCATCAAGCTCAGCACAGGAACTTTAAGGCATAGTGTCTCCTTCATATCACCACTGGCAAACTTGCCCTGCATGCACTCACTCAGAGTATTTTTACAAATGAAAGGCATGAATAGAAATATCAGTTAGCACATTATTTTTGAGAAAAGTATATCACTCTGAGGCTGCCTTCTGTATTTCACTGAATTTTAAAATCATAAATGTTACTCACTGCTTCATATATTTCTGGAAAAAATATATTGCTCTTAAAAATTTCACAAAGAAACATAATTGTCATCTTAGAAAAAGCAATTCTTGTCCATCAAATATTTTTCATATTTTATTATTTTTATCTTAGAACATAGGGCTAATCGTTTTTTACAGAAGGTTAGTGCTCATCCAATTTCATGGGGTTATTGGCTCATATCACAGATGTAAAAAATGCAAGTGTTGGTTATTTCATCTGTTCTAAAAATACAGACTACTGCAGGACAGAGTAATGGCATTTGGCTTATCTCTCAAGCACAAATAGAACTTGGAGACCACTGGTGCATTTTAGGAAAGGAAACGCTAATTTCTCATGTAAAACATTCACCTCATTACAGTTTTCTCCAGCTGCAGTCAAGACTAGTACCAACTTCTAATGTTCTTTTCTTTCAATAATTAAAATGTATATACTGCACCACTGAAGTTTCCCTAGCTCACACAGGGCCAGTTCTGATACTCTTTTTCCAATTTACTCCATTGGGATTACCTTGGAGTAAGGTACAATTCAACATGAGACAGTTTCTCAGAATCTGATCCATAGGAGTAGGATAGCTCTGGGTAGAGGTAATGGGTTAAGGACCCTTTCACCTCTACTCACATGTTCAAATACAGGCCAAGTAAAGGGTGAAGCTTTGAATAACCATTAAGTGACTTATGCAAAATAAGCTGGTTGTCTCAGTTTTTGACATGAATCAAACTGATTTTAGATCCAAAAGCAAGAAACAACTGTGTGCCTTAGCTGTCCTCTAGTAATTAATGCTCATCACTACTATGGGATGGGAAGGGAGGGGAAAAACATTGGCAATGAACCACCTGTTTTATTTTCTTGTAAGCTACTTGGATACCTCAACGATAAGTGTGGTATAAATAGAGACATGTAGATAGCCAGTACATTTTATATCTATATGCGTAGAAGTTCATGTGATGTCTTCTTCTAGTGTCTGGCTTACAGAGAGGACAAGGGACCTACTGTTACAGTAGTTAAAGCAGACAGATACTTTAACATTACTACTCAGTCCAGGCCAGCATTTAGGGAGATGAGGCATAATAACATTAGGTATAGTAGAATACACTGATTTGGTCTGGGAGTGACTGAGGGCTTGTCTACACTATCCAGTTTTGTCAATGCAAATTATGCCGACAATCAAAAACTGTTATAATCACATTGCTTGTGCATGTTCACACAACGCTCCTACTGTTGGCAGAGCATGTCCACAGTTGGTGCTCTAGGATTAACAATGAGAACAGTGCACTGTGGGTAGCTATCCCACAATGCTATTTGCCACTTTCTGCAGCTAGGAGTTGTGGAAAGGTGAAGTGGATTATATGGCATCATGGGTGCAGGCTCAAAGTCCCACGATGCAGTTTTGTCCGTCCCATCATTTCAAGGCCTTCTGACTGCATTTCATGAAATTTTTCAACAGCCCCTGGTTACTGTGCACCCATCATCTCTGTCTGAACAGATGGATACCACACTGCTCTCTACTGTTGTGGTCACTGTTATGAACACATCATAAAATCATAGAAGATTAAGGTTGTAAGAGACCTCAGGAGGTCATCTAGTCCAACCCACTGCTCAAAGCAGGACCAACAGTAACTAAATCATCCCAGCCAGGGCTTTGTCAAGCCGGGCCTTAAAAACCTCTAAGCATGGAGATTCCACCACCTCCCTAGGTAATCCATTCCAGTGCTTCAGCACCCTCCTCGTGAAATAGTGTTTCCTAATATTCAACCTAGACCTCCCTCCCCCACAGCAACTTGAGATCATTGCTTCTGGTTCTGCCATCAGCCACCACTGAGAACAGCCGAGCTCCATCCTCTTTGGAACCCCCCTTCAGGTAGTTGAAGGCTGCTATCAAATCCCCCTCACTCTTCTCTTCTGCAGACTAAATAACCCCAGTTCCCTCAGCCTCTCCTCGTAAGTCATGTGCCCCAGCTCCCTAATCATTTTTGTTGCCCTCCACTGGACACTCGCCAATTTGTCCACATCCCTTCTATAGTGGGGGGACCAAAACTAGAAACAATACTCCAGATGTGGCCTCATCAATGCCGAATAGAGAGGAACAATCACTTCCCTCGTTCTGCTGGCAATACTCCTACTAATGCAGATTTATATGCTGTTAGCTTTCTTGGCAACAAGGGCACACTGTTGACTCATATCCAGCTTCTTGTCCACTGTAATCCCCAGGTCCTTTTCTGCAGAACTGCTGCTTAGCCAGTTGGTCCCCAGCCTGTAGCAGTGCATGGGATTCTTCCATCCTAAGTGCAGGACTCTGCACTTGTCCTTGTTGAACCTCATAAGATTTCTTTTGGCCCAATCCTCCAATTTGTCTAGGTCACTCTGGGCCCTATCCCTACCCTCCAGCATATCTACCTCTCCCCTGAGCTTAGTGTCATCCGCGAACTGAGAGTGCAATCCATCCCATCATCCAGATCATTAATGAAGATATTGAACAAAACCGGCCCCAAGACTGACCCCGGGGCACTCCGCTTGATACCGGCTGCTAACTAGACATTGAGCCGTTGATCACTACCCGTTAAGTTTGACGATCTAGCCAGCTTTCTATCCACCTTATAGTCCATTCAGCCAATCCATACTTCTTTAACTTTCTGGCAAGAATACTGAGGGAGACCGTATCTAAAGCTTTGCTCAAGTCAAGGTATATCACATCCACCGCTTTTCCCATATCCACAGAACCAGTTATACAATCATAGCAGGCAATCAGGTTGGTCAGGCATGACTTGCCCTTGGTGAATCCATGTTGACTATTCCTGATCACCTTCCTCTCCTCCAAGTGCTTCAAAATTGATTCCTTGAGGACCTGCTCCATGACTTTTTCCAGGGACTGAGGTGAAGCTGACTGGTCTGTAGTTCCCCAGATTCTCCTTCTTCCTTTTTTAAAGATGGGCACTACATTTGCCTTTTTTTAATCATCTGGGACCTCCCCCAATCACCACGAGTTTTCAAAGATAATGACCAATGGTTCTGCAATCACATCAGCCAACTCACTCAGCACCCTCTGATGCATTGCATCCGGCCCCATGGATTTGTGCATGTCCAGCTTTTCTAAATAGTCCTTAACCTGTTCTTTCACCACAGAGGGCTGCTCACCTCCTCCCCATACTGTGCTGCCCAGTGCAGCAGTCTGGGAGCTGACCTTGTCTGTGAAGACCGAGGCAAAACCAGCATTGAGTACTTCAGCTTTTGGCCATGCATTATATCATGAACTCCCAATCTGAACAGGAATCAGAGTTGCCTGCCCTGCTGTGTGCCAGGGAAAGAAACAACACCAGATTATTTTTGGCATTCACAGAGCAGCTGCACATGGTGGACTGTCACTTTTGGGCTTGGGAAACAAGCACAGAGTGGTGGGATCCCATCATTATGCAGGTCTGGGATGACAAATAGTGGCTGCAGAATTGTCAGATGTAGAACTGTGTGTGGAGCTCGCCCCCTGCCCTTCCTCCTGCGGCTCAAGGACACCAAAATGAGAGCTGCCCTCTCGGTGAAGAAGTATGTGATGATCACTGTGTGGAAGCTGGCAACTCCAGGCTGCTACCTATCAGTTGTGAATCAGTTTGGAGTTGGGAAGTCCATTATTGGGGCTGCACTAATGCAAGCGTGCATGTCCATTAATAGCATCCTGTTATGAAGGACTGTGACTCTTGGCAATGTGCATGAAATAGTGGATGACTTTCCGGCAATGGGATTACCTAACTGCGGCGGGGCGATAGATGGCACGGATATCCCAATTTTGGCCCCAGACCATTTTGTGATGGATCCACCAATAGAAAGCGGAAATTCTCTATGGTATTGCAGGCACCTGAAGATCACCATGATGTGAGTGTTTCAATGACATCAATGTGGGGTGGTCTGGCAAGGTGCATGATGCACGCATCTTCAGGAACACTGGTCTGTACAGAAAACTCCAAGCAGGGACTTTCTTTTGAGACCAGAAGATTCCAGTGGGGGATGTTGAAATGCCCATAGTGATCCTGGGAGACCCAGCGTATCCCTTATTCCCACGGCTCATGAAGCCTTACACAGGAAACCTGGACAACAGCAAGGAGTGCTTCAACAATAGGATGAGCAGGTGAGGAATGGCCGTAGAAAGTGCCTTTGGCAGATTAAAAGCATGCTGGAACTGCTTTTATGGCAGGTTAGGCCTAAATGAGGAAAATATTCCCATGATCATAGAAGCCTGCTGCATGCTCCATAATATTTGTGAGGCTAAGGGTGAGAAGTTTTCCCTGGGGTGGAGCACAGAGGCGGATCGCCTGGGGGCTGATTCTGAGCAGCCAGATACCAGGGCTATTAAAGGAGCCCAACATGGGGCTATTTGAATCAAGGAGGTTTTGAGGCAACATTTTGACAATGAGCACCAGTAATGTGTCTTTCTATACAGCACTCTGCCATGATTTGTTAACTTACTGCCTTTCATGAAAATTGTGATGATTCCTGACCGGGATTTGTAATCAGCAAATGATCAAATTGCCACTCTTTATTACTACCAGCAGCAAACACCATGTGTAGGAGACAAATAAAGATTGGTTATCTCTCAGAGAGTTTGTTTTTATTAAATGTCAAGTAACAACACACAAAAAAACGTTTGGTGGGGAGGGAGACAAGAATGCAGGGCAGTGTAGTTTCTCATAGCTGTGAGTAAGTGCAGCTATCAGCTGTCTGAAGGGGTGGAGTGAATGGGATACCGAGCGGTTCCAGGAAGTTGCAAGAAACCTGTGGGAGGAATTGGGGGAGGGCATGGAAAGCAATTCTGTATTGGTGGGGAAGGGGAATGCCTCTGTTCTGCTAGATTGTGATTAGGGACTACAACATTTCTGTTTGTTCCTCCATCACTTTTATCATCTGCTCCTCGCCCTTTACAATTTGTTCCTCACTCTTCTTTCTGTCCTCCTTTCTATTTTAAATTTTTCCTTCAAAGTCTCTCTCCACTCCCTGTGTTCTCTTTTTTTCGGCCTCTGAGGATTGGATCACCTCTCAGAACATGTCCTCCTTGCTCTGCCTTGGTTGCTTCCTTCTCTGATGGAGGTGCTCTGCCATGTGTAGAGGGTTCCCCAGAAGACCACATCTGCAAAAGCTCAAGAAACAATAAACAGAAGCATGATTGTTAGTTCACACACAGCATTGAATCATTGTAGTAAAATACACCTCTTTTTACAAATGGATAACTTTTTCACTGTCCCTTGGCAAACACACATCTCTCCGAACACCCTAAGCACTGTGAGTTTGGCCTCTGAGGGGGGGCACTCAAGATGGGGCAAAGTGTCTTGGTGGGTTTTTTAAGGGGATAACCACAGGCAACTGGGGACAATATTGTAAATTCTGCCAATGTTTTACACAGGTGAGGGCAGGGCCAGCTCCAGGTACCAGCTGACCAAGCACGTGCTTGGGGCAGCACCTTGGAAGGGGCGGCCAATCTTGGGGTGGCGGGGGGCGCTTGAGGTTTTTTGTTTGTTTGTTTTTGTTTCAGCGGTGCGGCACTTGGGGGGGGCGGGGGCTGGGGCGGCCTGGCGCTCGGGATTTGGGCGGCCCGGTGAGGCCCGGTGCTTGGGGGGCCGGGGTTTGGGCAGCCCGGCGCGGCACGGCGCTCGGGATTTGGGCGGCCCGACGTGGCGCAGCGCTTGGGGAGGTGGGGAGGGGGTTTGGGCGGCATGGCGCTTGGGGAGGAGGGAAGGTGGTTTGGGCAGCCCGGTGCGGCACGGCGCTCGGGATTTGGGCGGCCCGACGCAGTGCGGCACTCGGGGAGGGGGTTTGGGCAGCCCAGCGCGGCACGGTGCTTCGGGTTTGGGTGGCCCGACGCGGCGCGGCACTCGGGGAGGGGGTTTGGGCAGCCCAGCGCGGCACGGCGCTTCGGGTTTGGGTGGCCCGGCCCAGCGTGGCGTGGCGCGGCCCGGCGCTCGGGGCGGGGGTTTGGGCGGCCTGGCGCTGCCTGGCGCTCGGGATTTGGGCGGCCGGCGAGGCCCGGTGCTCGGGGGGGGTTGGGCGGCCTGGTGTGGCCCGGCGCTTGGGGTTTGGGTGGTGCAGCACGCCCGGTGCTCGGGGGGATGGGGTGGTGGGCGGTCTGGCGCAGCACTCGGGGTTTGGGCGGCCTGGCGCTCGGGGGTGGGGCGAGGGTTTGGGCGGCGCGGTGCTCGGGGGGGACTGGGGTTTCGGCGGTGCTCGGTGGGGGTTTCAGCGGCCTGGCACTGGGGGGGGGATTTAGCGGCACGGTGCTCGGGGGGTGGGGGTTTCGGCAGTGCGGTGCTCAGGGCGGGGGTGTTATGGCAGGGCGGCGCTCTTTTTTTTTTGCCTGGGGCAGCAAAAAAGTTAGAGCCGGCCCTGGGTGAGGGATCATTGAAACTGATATCGCACTGCTGCAGGTAAGCAAGAATGCAAGGGTGCATTTCCTGCACATGTGTGGCTTCAGACCCAGTCCCTATGCTGCTTGCCTGTGTGCTGCTTTGGTCCCTGCACAAGTGATTGCTGATTGGCATGGGAAAGTTTCTTACAATGGTGGAAGGAACAAAGTCACTCTGCCAAGGAAGCTTTGGCAGAGGATTGATGAGTACCTCCTTGAAAATTTTTTAGAGATTTCTTTGGAGGATTCCCATGAAATCTTGGTGTGGATTAACACAGTGTTTCAGCACACTGCTTAGATGCACAGGGGAATGTGGAGCATATGCAAATGCAGCTAGTTTTGTACATTTCTATCCCTTCATCCACTTCTAGAATGTATAAAGTAAAGGACACCTCTACCTCATATAACCGAGCAGCATCAACTCAAAAAGTTCACTTACCAGAGCTCTCCTCTCCTGCATCATGCATGCCAGAGACAGGCTGCTGGGACTGGCTAGACCCCTCCAGAGTGGAAAAGAGGTCCTGACTTGCCATGCTATCAGTTGGAGATTGGTCCTGCTTTGAGCAGGAGGTTGGACTAGATGACCTCCTGAGGTCCCTTCTAACCCTGATATTCTATGATACTATGATTATATGACCCTGCCACATGCTCCACATCATCCTCCAACTCGATCTCCTTGTCCATGACTTCATCTTGGGGGTTGAATCCACTGTCCACTGCCGCCAGCCCTGCTGAAGTAGCCATGGGGCTCTTGGCAGTGGAGGTGGGGTCGTCCCCGAGAACAGCATCCAGGTCCTTATAGAAGTGACAGGTCTTCGGCGCAGCACAAGAGCAATGGTTTCCCTTGCCTTCTAGCATGCCTGCCTCAACTCCTTTATCTTCACACGGCACTGCTGTGTGACCCATTCATAGCCCTTATCCAACAAGCCACAAGAAAGCTGACTGTAGGTATTGAAGTTCCTATGGCTGGAGTAGAGCTGGGACTGCACAGCCTCCTCTCCCCACAGTGCCAGCAGATCCAACAACTCAGGTGTGCTCTAAACAGGAGAGTGTTTGTTGTGTGGAACTGCCATAGTCCACATGGTCCACACCTAGCAAACGAGAAGTGGAATTCTAAAAATTCCCAGGCCTTTAAAGGTGGAGGGGCACATGCCTGTGTACTTGGATGCAGAGCAGTGGAGCTCAAACTGCTGACCAGAGCAGAAAGGATGGGCATTGTGGGACACCTCCAGGAGGCCATTTACAATGACATCATAAAGCATGGTGTCTACACTAACCCTTTGCTGATATAACTTTGCCTCAAAAAGCTCTACATCTCTCATCAAGGTGGTTTTATTCGGCAAAGCAGGAGAGTTTTGTCAGCGGAAGGAGCACGGTTTTGTCAATGAAACCTGACTTTTGCCGACAAAACTGTGTCATATAAACAGGGCCTGAGTCAGAGAACCACATGATCTATCTGTGTCTACTGGTCTCAATAAAGAGTCCTCTTTATATTAATTACAACCATGTCTTCCCTCTTCTGTATCACAAGAGACAGTACAATAGATAGATAGCAGACAGGCATTCACATAAGTACAGTCATCAATACAAATAGTACTATCTAGGACCATTGCCTGTGGTTTTGGCAAAGAGGCCAAAGACTGAATGGGCATGGACACCGACGTACTCTCCTACTGGTAGGTAGTCTCACCAAACTATGGTTAAGCCAAAATTGTGTGCAAGGTTCTATCTGTTTATAAAGATAAATTTAAAAAATCAGTCTTCAGGAACTTTAGTCTGATACTTCTCAACAGCACCAAACTCACTTTAAAAACATTTATTAATTTACTTAAGTGTATGCCAAGTAAAGGGGGCCTAAATAATCCTGGCCTCTGGATTCCATATCTACAATAGAAGTTTATAAAAATGTGAATCCAACTGGACTGAATTTGTTATTAAGGACCCTGTTCATATTTCATTCTGCTAAACCTCTCAGAATCTGTCTGCCACCTGTAGGAGACAGGAAAAGAAAGATGCTGTTCTCTCTTCAATTGGACTCTTTTCAGCTCTCCTAATGTACTATAAGCAACCTTTAAAATAAGAAGGATGCTCACTGCTTTTTGAGCCACTAGATTGCCCATTACTGAGCCCAAAACAAAAGCAATAGTTCCTGCAATAGCTCATCCAGCTAAAGAGGACTGGTTTCTTTCACTCCACTAATGTACATTGGGCCTAAATACAAGAGAGAAGGCTGTGTCATTCTGTGCTTTGAAAGAAAAAGTGGTCATTAAGAATAGCAGGGAAAATAGCTTTAAAGACACAATCTCTAGAAGGGCAAGTTATGCAGTGAGAAGAAACAGCAGCATTGCAATAGGTAGTAATGTAACTGACTATTAAAGCAGATGACTGGGAGTCAAAACAACAATTCTATTTCTGACTCTCCCAGAGACTAGCAGTGTGGATCTTGGGAAGGTCACTTAGCCTCTCTGAGCAGCGGTCTCTTCTCCATTAAATAGAGGGAATACTTACCTCAAGGCTACATCTATTAACGTTTATAAAATGATCGGGAAACTTGCATGGAAGTTACCATAAAAGGGCAAAATGTTCTCTTTATTATGATGCTGATAGCAAGAAGGGTAACAATAACCTATACAAACAGAGCAGCAGCAGCAGCAAAGCTAGTTAAGGAGCTGTTCTGGGCATTGACACAAACAGTGGCACTTCTTGTCAGTGCTAGCAATAACAGTACATGTGAAGAGACAAAGAATGGGCCTGATTTTTTTATTTCACTTTGGTGTAAATCAGTAGTACAACCAATGAAGTTAGTGAAATGACACCAGTGTAACACCAGCATAAGTGAGGTCAGACCCCCTCTATTCATACTAGAAGATAGCCATCTGAAACAGGAAAAAGACTCTCCAATAGGTAATTCTGCAACGTCTCCAAGTATTCTTGACAGCAGCAGCATGACCTAAGCAGAGGTTAGTAATGCATTGAAGTTGCTAGCACTTTGGGGCATGATTAGAATTCAAAATGACCTTGACAAATTAGACAATTGGTCTGAAGTCAACAAGATGACAATAAAGACAAGTGAAAAGTACTACACTTAGGAAGGAAAAATCAAATGCACTGCTACAGAATGGGGAATAACGCTAAGTGGTAGCACTGCTGAAAAGGATCTGGGGGTTATAATGGATCACAAATTGAATATGAGTCACAATGTGATGCAGTTACAAAAAAAAAGATTAATATTCTGAGGTGCATTAACAGAGGTAGCCTATATAAGACCTGGTAGGTAATTGTCCCACTCTACTTGGTACTGATGAGACTTCAGTTGGAGTACTGTGTGCAACTCTGGGCTCTACACTTTAAGAAAGATGTGGATAAATTGGAGCGAGACCAGAGGAGAGCAACAAAAATGATAAAAATGCTTAGAAAACTTGATCTAAAAAAATGGGCATGTTTAGTCGGGGGGCGGGGGGCATAAGTTTTGAAGTTTTAAGGCCTGTTTTAAAGAGGATTGTGGTTAGTTGTTCTCCATGCCCACTGAAGGTAGAAGAAGATATAATGGGCTTACTGTGCAACAAGGGAGCTTTAGGTTACATATTAGAAAACAGTCTAACTCTAAGGGTAATTAAGCTCTGGAACTGGCTTCCAAGGGAGGTTATGGAATCCCCATCACTGGAGGTTTTTAAGAACAGGCAGGACAAAGACCTGTCAGAGATGGTGTAGGTTTACTTAATCCTGCTTCCGGGCAGGGAGCTTGACTTGATAACCCTTTGAAGTCCCTCTAGCCCTATATTTCTATGACCGTGCACTCAACTTTCTAGTCATGTATTCAATTTTCATAGTACCCAAAGGGCAGTAGCAGTACAAATACAAGAGATTCAACAGATTAATAGTAATAATGCTTAGTACTTACATAGCACTTTGTATCCTCAAAGAACTGTACAAATATTAACTAATGAATACAAACTAATTAATATTACCCCATTACTATCTCTTGACACTGAGTGGGATCAAACTGATACTAAGGAAGCAAATTATTCATCCTCTATCTACCTTTTCATGTTTTTAGCTCTCTGCACTTGAGGATGCTGTGCTGAACTCCAGAAATCAAATTTTGACAAGCTAAGAAAAAGTCACATAGTCATAATATGGACTGCAAAATCCACCTTAGATCTTTGTTAATGTATAAGGTAGAAAACAGTGCCATGATTATTCTTAAAAAGAAGGCTTCTGCCATAATCCCACTTGGTATGTTATCTCATGAGTTAAGCATCACAGGGCCTGCACATTACTTGTTTTAGGAGTGGTTCAAGTGCAGTTTGATATGCTGCAAGGTACTGTTGGTGAGTCTATAGATGGCTCGGCTCTTTGAGTCGGTATGTCCTAGTATGGTGTTATGGGGCAACATGCTATTGGAGCTGAGATGTTAAAGCAATGTCCTGGACAACTATGGTCTTTAAAGTATAACAAAGCATATTTCACTGATTCACAAGGGTGTTGTGAGAATGAATTCATACTTATAAAGTACTTTGGAGAGGAAAGTGCTATAGAAAGTCTAAGCATAATTACTACTGTATATTATAGTACTATGTAATTTTTGTAGTAGTCTGAGAGTTGGCACTAGTGTCCTGGGCAATTGCTAATTTGCCTAAATAATTGCATTTTGCCTATTTAACATTTCCCCTGTAGTTTCAATTGCATATGCTATTTATCATTTCCTATGCTAAACTATTGTGCAGCATGCTATGGCCTGTTAATTATTGCATTTCAATTGAAGCTGAAGTAATTCTGCGTACGTGTGTGTGTGTGTCAGAGAAAGAGAACTAAATTCAGTCATAATGTGATGAATGGGAAACAAGACAGCAGAAACGAGATGGAGGGGAAGGACAGTGGTTATAGCAGTAGGATTACACAGCTACTCAGCTAAGACTAGGGTACAGCATAGTGAGCCCAATGATTTTCGTTTCAAATATACATGAAATAAATGAGTAGGTGTATTGACTCATCTCTTGCGTGCATTGTGTCCAATGTAGGGGCTTAGGAGGGACATGACTGAGAAAGTAGTGGTCTGGCAGACCAGCTCAGTGAGGGTGTTCCAAATATAGGGAATAGGGTGGGAAAAAGTGTAGAGACCGCTATGGGTGAAGTGAACAAACAGGACCTCAAGGCCACCAGCACTGGTGGAATGAAGGGGCAGGAACAGGGGAAACGATGCGATGAGAGCAGGCAGGATAGGTAGGAGATGATATAGCTATGCAGAGCTTTGAAGGAAAGGACAAGAAATTTAAACTTGGTACATTAAAGAATGTACAGCATGACTGACATAGGCTTTGGAAATCAGAGAATAGCCATAGAGCAGTGCACTCTGTCCTCACTGTAAATCCACCCCCTACCCCACAGGTGGGGAGCATGGGACTCAAGAACTTTTATGTCAGTTTAACTCTGGTCAGGGAATTACCACTAACTTTTAGGCCCCTTTATGCTCCCCAAAATGGCATAGACTTCTTAGTATAACTGAGAACCAGGACCTATATCTGTGTCATTGGACTCAAGCAGCATGATCACTGGTCTTTCCCTGGATCTGATTGAGGATATGGTTTGACTGAGATAAATGGCTCAACTTAAGTTTGGATGAGACTGAACTGAGATGGGTAGGTAGGTAGAGAATAGTGGAATTAGGAGATGATAGTGGTAAACCACTCCCACACTTTTAATGAGGACGAATGTCCGCCTGTTGTCACTCATGTTCACGACCTTGGGGGCTGTCAGATCCTCAGCTGCTTTTAGAAGTCTAGATAGGAACAATGGGCAAGAGTGCTTTTCCACCTTTACTTGACTAGGAGCTTTTGTCCTTGTCTTTCAAATTCTTTCTCTATAGTTATTTAAATTTTTGCCACCTCCAGACTCAACTATCATAATGAATCCTACATAGGGAAATTCACTCACAAATTTCCACTAGTGCTGAATGTGGCTGCCCGCCTACTTAACAGTGGCTTGTGCATGGTACATATTATTCCTGTCCTCCATATTCTATATTGGCTTGTAGTTCCTTTCCAGATGCAATTGATGACACTGGTTTTGCTCTATGAAGCCTTTTAGGTTTTGGACCTGCTCCAAGACAGTAGTTGAGATCATCTGGAATGCTTGTGTTAATTCTATTGTCTTTGATTTGTTCATGTGATGCCTTGGGCAAGGCATTCCCAGTGGAGTCCTATTGACTCTGTAATTTATTCCCTTATTCTTAGTGCAAAAAAGCCCAAGTTTGATGACCTGGCCACTTTATAAAACTTACCTGTTTACACAGGCTTCTCCTGAATGCGGTGGGCTAAACAGGTGGGGTCTTAATCTTTTGTGGGAAGGATTGTTCCTTTATTATTATTGTTGATGATATGTCAATTATGTATTTACTACTGTGTTTTTGATGTCCTGTTTTTGTGCACCTACATATGGAAAAAAGGGACACTACATTAACTGGCATCTGGATTACTCTGTATTTAGTCAGACAAATTTCTATGATTTGATTCTTCCTCTGCAGTGACATTTGACTAACCAAACAAAAACCACTCATCTATAGTATAAGAAAGATCGGTATAATGAAAAAAGAAATCCAGACAGATAAGATGCAGGGTTTTGAGCAATATTAAATTTGAGAATCCTCAACTTATTTGTGAAATATAAATGCATTATTAATAGGGCTGTTGATTAATTGTGGTTAACTCACGTGATTAACTCAAAAAATTAATCATGATTTAAAAATGAATCATGATTAATCGCAGTTTTAATTGCACTATTAAATAATAGAAAACCTAGTGAAATTTATTAAATATTTTGGGATGTTTTTCTACATTTTCAAATATATTGATTTCAATTACATTGTTTTATTTTTTAATGCTTTTTGTAATAATTCTACATTAATAAGTTCAACTTCCATGATAAAGAGATTGCATTACAGTAATTGTATAGGTGAATTTAAAAATACTATTTCTTTTGTTTATTACAGTACAAATATTTCTAATAAAAATGAATATAAAGTAAACACTGTACACTTTATAGTCTGTGTTGTAATGAAACTCAATATATTTGAAAATATAGAAAACATCCACAATTTTTTAAACAAATGGTAATTATTGTTAAGCAGCGTGATTAATTGTGCGATTAATCGTGATTTTTTAAAATCGCTCAACAACCGTAATTATTAATTATTATTATTATTATTCCCCTTCATGTGCAAATTGGATCACTGTTATTGTTTTAGGTATGTAAAAATGGATTTAGGTCCCAACTTGAGGGATCCAGGTTTGAAAATTGTTGCCATTGTCAGCATCGAGTACTGCATTATCTTTTCAAGCAACAGTACAGCCTTTCGTAGGTGGATTTCAGGTGATGAGGAACATAACTGAAAACCTAACTTAGCTGTGATCTTACATGACTTATATATACCAGCAAATTTTCACAATTATTTTATTGTATTTTTATTATGCATTTGTTGTATTCAAATATTCACAGTATTGGCTGCATATAAACAACTTCTATGAGCTCTGTCACTGTCTCTACATTAGCATATTTTGCACCTGTTTTTCAACAATGAAGTATCTCCACCACCGTTAGCAATGGTTTAAATGCTATTGTCTTCCTGACATGGTGCAAAAAATAGTATAGACAGGACTCAACTAGCACTTAACCTCTAGCTGCACTGCTGCTGAAAAATGTGTGCAAAATGAGTTAAGGTACATTCAGATTTGTGTTGCATAAACATACAGCAGTACACAGGACTAGAAAATGGTACACATGATTATCTAAGAGTATGAAATTATAGTATTATTGAGATATAGTATTTGTTCATGTAATTAAGGCCTGTATGGCACGGCATTCACACAAAGGCAGAGTTAAGGTTAATTTGGTGACAGCTCACTTAAAGAGTTTATTTTTAAAGGCATAACTCTGGTACTTCTTAATGGTTACTAAGAACAGAAGAAAAGTAGCTATTGTAACATGGTACAGCTGCTTCTAGTTATCTCTATGTGTGTTTCAATTTTTTTGTTGTCTGATCATTTATTTTGGGGGGCATGAGGGCGCATAACCTGATTTTACTTCATTAATCTGGTACACACCGCCCCCTTCTAGGAAATTGGATTTAAAAATCTGACATAATACCTAATTGTGAGGATTCACTATTGATAAGAAAGCTTTCTCTTAAAAGGACAATTTATCTGTATTGGGAAGCTTTTATGAGTAGATTGTTTAAAGCAATGCATACAAAGCATGCACATCAGTGCTGCTTAATTTATTTCTAGACAAATGTCTATATGACTGGCTTTTGGATTTAAAAATGTAGCTTTAGAGCTTTTCTTCCCTCAGACACAGTCACTGATTTTGGTCCTTTATACCTGAATTTTTATGAACGTTCTTATTATCATCACAGAGCAAAGCAATGTAATTCAGTGACAAAACCCCTATTTTTTTCTATTAACTAAACACTGAAGTAATTAGTTCTGAGAATGGAATTACCCAGGATTTTGTCTCCTACTCTCTCTTCTGCTCTCTTTTTTTTTCTGTATGTGGCACACAGGGATCTTCAAAACAAGTCATTTATGATTTATTACCCAAGGTTTAATTTAAGGTTTGACTCTTTAGCAGGACTTTGCCAGCGAGATAGTTAGTGAATGCAGATGTGTTTTCCCTTCAAATACTCTAATAATGTATTTCATGTGTCGTTCTTGACATGGAATGGCTACCCATGTGAAAATATGGTTTATTTTTCACACCGATGCCATGAACTAAACTAGGCTGAGCCCCAAAGGTGTAACGTGTGGCCTCCTGCAAGGATTGCAGGCTCTGTTGATGCATTTCACTTTGTTCCCATCATACTGAATAATAAATACCGTGCAGAATCCAGAGCACAGTTTTAAAATGTGGACACTGAATCCTGCATGAGGTTACTTAGATCAGCGCTTCTCTATAATTCCCACCAGCTCTGCCTGCTCCCCTCCATCATGATATCCCTCCCTCCTCCCACGAGCACAAATCCATATCCCACATCCACATCCTCCTGTTTCTTTTCTTCCTCACCTGTGGTGGCCTTTGCCCCAACCCTGGCCTGCTCTCCAACTTCCCACCCATGCCTGCCATCACCTCTGCCCTTCTCATGCCATCCTTCCTAACCTTGTGCCAATCCTTCCCCTTTCTACCCTTTTCTTGGTATCTTGGGAATGCCTCTCCCATCTCTAAAAAGATCTCAACTGTCCACTGCCTCTTCATAGCTTGCTCTGTCCAGCTCCTGGCCCTACAGAGGCCCTTTGTCACACACCCTTAACCTGAATCAGATTGTAATGGTGATTTTTTTTTTTTAAATATCAAGGTTGGAAGGGACCTCAGGAGATCATCTAGTCTAACCCCCTGCTCAAAGCAGGGCCAAACCCCAGACAGATTTTTGCACTAGATCCCTAAATGGTCCCCTGAAGGATTGAACTCACAGCCCTGGGTTTAGGAGACCAATGCTCAAACCACTAAGCTATCCCTCCCATTCCTGCTGTTTCCATCCCCTTCTTTTCCCTCTTTCCCACTCTCTCCTCTGTGGAGCAACACAGGCTCCAACACTTTTCTCCTCTCTCCCTCATATTGCTGTCACATACTGTTCACCCAATTCCTCCTGATCAGCCTTCCTCGCTGATTTCAGCTCATCAGTACCCGAGCTCGGGCAGTCATGTCTAGTGGTCAGAGCCAAAGTTGAGAGTTATACCAAGTGTTAGAACTAGTGTCAAGAGTCTAGCCAATGGTCAGAGCCGGAATCTGAGTTGGGAGTCAAGCTGAGGGTCAGGGCTCAGGAGTCAGGAAAGCAGGAGACAGGCAAGGGAACAGGGCTCAGGAGTCAGGCAAAAAGGCAGAGAACAACATAGCAGCCAGCCAAGAATTCACCCGGTTGCCCAGACAACATCCTGTGCCTCCTTCTGGCTTAAATAGTGCAGACAGACCAATCGGTGGGGCCATGCACTCCTTTAATCAGGACTCCAATGCTCATGACCTCTGGAGGGGATATGGTTCCATTAGCCACTCAGACCACCAGTTACTTGCAAGCTGCTGGATGGTGGCTGGGATGTGAAGATTGCCTGAGGACTAGCAGACCTCTGTTCAATACCCATGGAGCCTCATACTTCTTTCTTTCCTCACAATCTCCTACACTTAATACAGATGATTTAAACATCCATGTTTATGACCCATTCAATTCCTAAGATGCATATTCCCTCATCTTTTCATTCAATCTGCCACCCTTGTTCAACTCTCCCACTCAGAAAAAGGGTAGTTCATTTGACTTGGTCTTCACCAAGTGTTATATTTGGATTCAACAGAGAAGGAGATAGACACTACCACAGAGGGAGGTGATAGAAACACAGCTGTCTTCTGTGGAGACTTTATTGTTCAGCAGCAAAACTGTAAACAACATGAAAGTGAGGTTTTATGCTGGGGCAAGGCAGAGTGGTCAAATATTTAAAGGGACTGGAAATCACATTCCTTCACTCTACTCTAAAAAAACTTCCCAAATATATATACACATTATCATTTACATGACTAACATGAAACACTATATAACCTAAGTAAAAGTTGAAGGTTGATTACTACAGTTGCAAGGCATTATTCTACCTTGGAATAGCAACTCACTAACTAAATTTATATGTTCAGGCGCACAACTGGTTTTTGCACTGTCTTGAGATAACTTGATGATAGTGGTGTGGCAGTGTCCTGGACAACAGGAACAGTTCAGAGTAAAGAACCAACTGGATCTAGTACAGAATCAACTGGGTCTGGTACCAAGGTTTCCTCCACCAAGTTGTCAAAATTAGGAGTTGTAATGGAAGGAGTTTTGAGCGGAGGAACAGAAAGTCGTCCTGCAACATCCCTGGACTCTGGTACTTGTCAAGGCTGTGATAGTTTTACCATGACTGAAACAGGTCCTGCACATTTTTCACATTCTCCAGGTACCCATTTCACTCCACAACTGCAGTTATGAGTCCACACTAAGTCTCCTACATTAAAAGAATGATGATGAGTCTCACATGGTCAATCAAGTTTCATAGCTTGGGGTTTGGCTACACATAAGGCACCATCAGGACACAACAGGTCCTTCAAGAAAAGAGTTGCAGGTGACTCCTGGATAGTAATATGTGGTGTGGTTCTGTAGACAAACATGAAATTTTCCAATTTCTGTTGATGACTCAAGGAGACCTGTTAGCTGTTTAGGCATGTTTAAGTGTTTGTACAAAGCATTCTGTTAGTCCATTTCTAGCAGGATGGTCTGGAGCAGAATGTATGTGCTGAATTCCATTGGAAGCTAGGAACCTTTGACATTCTTCAGAACAGAATTGAGGTCCATTGTGAGTCACCAACTGTAACAGTACACCAAATTGACTAAACAAGGTACAAAGATGTCCAATGGTCTTGGTAGCTGTAGTAGAAGTCATTCTAAAAACTTTTGGCCATTTTGAATGGACGTCAACTACAATCAAAACCATATAACCTTCTAAAGATCTGGCAAAGTCCCAGAAGGCTGAGGCGATGACCAAAGTTGTAGACAAGCTGGGCCACAATTGTGCTGAATTTGCTGACACATAGTACAGTATTTTGTCTTCCTCTCAATATCTTTGTTGATCCCCAACCACCAGGCATGACTCCAGGCTAAAGTCTTCATCTGTACAATGCCAAAATGACCTTTGTAAAGAGCTTTCAAAACCTGAGATTTGGCTTCTTCTGCTGGCTATAGATCCTCAGTGCAGACTAAAGTTTCTATCTGTCTCTCTCTCTGCCTGCTTGCATGTGGTCAGCCAGATGGCTGCTTGCTTCCCGCTCACTGCTTTGTCTCTGCAGCAGCTAGGCGGCAACAGCAGAACACTCCTCCTCACTGCTTTGTTTGCACAACATCAGCCGTAATTGCAGAACTTTTCTGTCTTTAGTTACCTACTTCTTCTCTCTTGCTACCTGGTTCACTCTGTACCTGAAGCAAAAGGAAGCAGCAGTCTGCACCTTTGTGTTGCTAGGTGAACTCTTTTCCCTTTTTCCCTTTTAAAAATGTTATTATCTTCTTACTTTTTCTTATCCTCGTTCAGGCACCGGAACTCACATGAGTGAGTTGAAGCTTAATTAGTCAGGGTTTAAACCATATAAATGGTAGAAATTACTATCTGTTATTATAGGTACCATCTACTATACTCACTACACTCACTAATTTGCTAACAAACCTCTTGATTGGGTAAGGACTAAATGTCTTCTGTATTTGTTGCTGATTATTGCAGGGAAAATACTATTGATGAGAATTCCAGAAACTGCAAGTTGTTGAAAAGATATATTGATTTTCAAGATTTAACTCTGCAGAAACTAGAATTATTTGATGATATATCCAGAATGCATATATTAGTTGCTAACAACATGTAATTTAAAAGGTAAAAAGGAAGAACTTCTGTAATTTTCCAGATATGCTATGAAAATATCAAATAACTTTTGGATGCTAACCCAGTGGTTTCTTCTACAAATTAAATCCACACACAGAATAATTATGAAATGAAAACACCTTCCACTGTGATCTTAATCTTCAGTGCTTTAAAACAATTCAAAATATAAATGAAAAAAGGAGGGAAATAGCAAAATGATATTTAAATAGTCTTTTTTGAGTGTTTGTTTACATGTGTTCCATTTCTAGTAATATGAATGCGCCTCGTGCCCTGGAGGTTGTAACACTTTAGCCAGCAATGGCTTTTGGTCACACCTGCTCCCCTGATGACCTAAGCCTCTCCCTGCTCAAAGTATAGAAGGGGTGAAGTGACCAATTGATCCTCATTTCTCTTCAACTGCTCCCGGCTGTGAGATGACACAGATAGCAGTGTCAGCTCTTTTTTTCAGTTGTGTATTTTATTAGAATTATGTAATTAGTTACTTATTTAGAATAGGTATATAGTGTAGTAATTAGTGAGGTGTTTTTAGTAGGTTTTAGATTTCTCTAGGTTTATTTTCTGCCCCTAGAGAGGGGGTTCTGGGGGACATTAAATGCTGAAAGTCCTCTAAGGCTGTTAAGCCCATTAGTGACCCACATTCAAGCTGTCTTTACTGTTTAGGTGAGGGACATTTAAAATATAAGGCCTGTAAAACCCGTACTCAGGCTATATCTACTCTTGGAGCTGGGGGCGTGATTCCCAGTGTGCAGACATACTTGTGCTAGCTTTCATCGAGCTAGCATGCTAAAAAGAGTAGTGTAGCGGCTGAAACATGAGCAAGAGTGAGTGGCAGCACAGGCGAGGTGTCCTGAATATGCACCCATGGGGTCTATGTAGATTTGTACTCTGGGCTGCTAGTCCATGTTGCCGCTCACTATGGCCCATGCTCCCGCTGCTACACTATTTTTAGCTTGCTAACTCAATGAGCACTAGTGCAAGTCTGTGCGAGCTGGGAATCACACCCCTAGCGCCACGTGCAGACTTAACCTAAGAGTGCAGCTAAATCTAGGGACAACAGGATGATGATCTTTTTAGAGAGAGCTCGGAGGCTAATCTCTGAACCAGATGGAGGGATAGGATTTCCCTAGTCTGGGACAGTCTTCACTGAAAAGTATCCCAGCAACTGCCTTAATCTCTGGGGTTCTGCCTGCTCCTGTGGCTGTGAGTGGTAACAGGCATCACTCCTCTCAGAGCACAGCGGAAGATCTCCTCACAAGACTTCCCCAAAGAGAAAAAGGCTTGTTTCCGCCCTTTGTGTCTCGGGGAAGAAGGAAGCTCTGGAAGCATCCCCTTACTCCTCTGTTTGGCAGGATGGAGCCTGGAAGATTTTGCCCATGTTCGTATTATGGGCACCCAAGCAGAGCTCTGCGACCAGCGCTACTGCCCTCCTTCCCTGGTCAGCTCTCAGCTGTCTGCAGCAGGGGTTCCTTATGATCATACTCTCTGAGGGCTCAGTTACAGCCCGTGTGGGGCTGATTTGCTCAGTGCAGGCATCCTCAGACTGAGCAGCAGCTGTCTGTGCATGTGCATTGGAAGCCTGCTGCTGCTGCTTCTAACATACCAGCTTTGTATTAGTATACCCAGCATGGGCTTTGTTATTACCAGGAATTGATTTGGCGGTTTCCATGCAACCTGACTCCCCCTTATTAGATGTTTCTGTCATTCAGGGGATGCTTCTAAGACAGCTGGGGGTTATGTGGTAAGCCCCACTCAGAGGGTAATTCTCAGAACCCATCACGAATGCCTCCCCTTAGAAGAGGAGGATGGGTATTCCCCTTCATGCTTTTCTGAGAACAGGAATGATTCACCCTTTTACCCTTTGGGGATACCTTTTTATGACACCTATATGTTTGAGGGTCAGGGTAGACATAGGAATAAATATAAGCATGTCAATTCAAAAGCGCCCTGTTGGTACCCCCAGTCCTGGCCAGACTCATCTTATCCATGTGGATATACTGGATTATTTCGCTGGCCTCTGTGGCTTTATCATAGATCAAAATCTTTCTCAGCTTCAAGTTCCAGAGTCAGATCTCCTTCACCCCCAGGATCCACCTGTCATGCAAAAGCAGTCACGGCAGTCTGTACATATTGTTGAAATGGACCTTTCTCCAGTCAATCTCTACAAGAACATATATTTCAGAAACAAGTTTTTGAAACTATTCAGGAGAATATTTCATCCTCTTCTTCACACTATGAGGCTATGGCTCCTCCTCAGGCATCTTCATTACATGATTATAAGTCATTTCAAGAATTGGTTTACAGAATGGTGGAAGCTTTGGAGATCCCAGTTCAGAGTTGTCAAGAAAAAGGCCATAAATTATTAGACATTTTGCATACATCTCTACCAGAGAGGCTTATTCATAAACTGCAAGGTGAGAATGGACCACTGTGATCTTCTAGTCTGACCTCCTGTATAACACAGGCCATAGATCTTCCCCAAAATAATTCCCAGAGCATCCAGCATCAATATCCAACTTTGATTTAAAAATTGCCAATAATGGAGAACAGGAGTACTTGTGGCACCTTAGAGACTAACTAACAAATTTGTTAGTCTCTAAGGTGCCACAAGTACTCCTGTTCTTTTTGAGGATACAGACTAACACGGCTGCTACTCTGAAACCTGTCAATAATGGAGACTCCACCATGATCCTTGGTAAATTGTTCCAATGGATAATTACCCTCACTGTCAAACATTTATGCCTTATTTCCAGTCTGAATTTGTCTAGCTCCAACTTCCAGCCATCGGATTGTGGTATACCTTTCTCTGCTAGATTGAAGAGCCCATTATCAAATATTTGTTCCCCACATAGGTAATTATAGATTGTAATCAAGTCACCCCTTCTCTTTTTTAAGCTAAATAGATTGAGCTCCTTGAGTATAATGCTATAAGACATGTTTTCTAATCCTTTAATCATTCTTGCGGCTTTTTTCTGAACCCTCTCTAGTTTATCAATATCCTTTTTGACACCAGAACTGGACACAGTATTCCAGCAGCTGTCATACCAGTGACAAATGCAGAGGTAAATAACCTCTCTACTCCTACTCACAATCCCCCCATTTATGCATCCCAGGGTTGCTTTGTCCCTTTTGGCCACACCCGTACACTGGGACTTCAATTCTTTTTCAGAGTCTCAGCTTCCCAAGATAGAGTCCCCTGTCCTGTAAGTACACCTACATTCTTTGATCCTAGAGGTATACATTTACATGTAGCCATATTAAAACACGTATTGTTTCTTGTGCCAAGACTACCAAGTGATCCAGTTTGCTCTCTACCAGTGACCTGTCTTCCTCATTATTTACCACCCTACACATTTTGTGTCATCTGCAAACTTTATCAGTTATGGTTTTATGTTGTCTTCCAGGTCATTAATAAAAAATGTTAAATAGGAACTGATTCCTGCAGAATCACACTAGAAACATACCCACTCAGTGATTCCCCATTTACAATTACATTTTGAGACCTATTAGTTAGCCAGCTTTTAATCCATTTAATGTGCACCATGTTAGTTTTGTATCATTCTAGTTTTTTACTCAAAATGTTTGCAGTACCAAGTCAAATGCTTTACAGAAATCTAAGTATATTATATCAAACACTATTATCTTTACCAACAAAATTTGTAATAAAAAAAATCAAGTTAGTTTGACAGACTATATTTCCCGTGTTCCATATTGATTGGCATTAATTATATTACACTCCTGTAATTATTTATTAATTCAGTCCCATATTAGCTGCTCCATATCCATTCAGCACACAAGAAATATTTGCATTTTGTAGTGAGCAATACATGTTAACAGTACAGATTGGTGCCTTTCAGGTTGATGATGGCCCTGAGAACTTACAAAATGTCTGGTTATGGTAGTGGCACATGCCAAAGAGAAATATGATTGGTCAGTGAGAGGGTTGTCTACAGAGCACGTAATAAGCAGTGTTCAATACATCATACATCTGTTCTTAAGACTGAGACTGAAAGTAAATGAGAAAAAGTCTGTTAGTCCTAGCACAAAAGATAGAATTTATGGGGGCTTTCATTGATTTCACAATGGTTTGAACATACCTGCCATAAACCAAATTTGACAACATGCTGGAGTTGATAAATCAACTGCAAAATGATCCCATGTACTACAGCACGGTCATGTTTCCAGCTTTTAAGTAACATGGCTTCAGGTACACTGGTCACCCCATTTCCCAGACTGCATCTTCGGTGTCTTCTGATATGGTTATGGATGGTTTATTGCCCTGTTGTTCACAAGCCAGATATGGGGATACGCTTCCTTCAAGAGGTGTTGAACTCTCTCAACTGGTGGAAAGATCCACATCAGACCTGCAAGAGCATTCCATTCTCCCCAGCACTTTCCACAAAGTCAGTAGTGCCTGATTCTACATTGGTGGGTTGGGGATCCCACCTTGACACCTTTACAGTACATGTTCAATGGTCTCAAAGAAAGGTTTGGCTTCATATCAACCTCCTGGAGCTCAGAGTGATATGGCTTGTCTGCATGGCCTTTCTACCTCATATCAAAGATTAGAGTGTACAGATTAGAACCAACAATACCACTAAAAATTTTTATGTAAACACACAAGGAGGAACCAGATCAATGATCTTGTGCAGAGAAGTAATCATTCTATGGAACCAGTGTATCCAGCACAACATAATACTGACTGTATTTCACTTTCCAGGCCTACATTGTCTGGCAGGCCATCTAAGAAGGCATTTTCCTCAGAATCATGAATAGTCCATAAATGTTTCAACCATTTTTAATCAGTGGGGTGCACCCGCCTAGATCTGTTTGCGATGGAACATAACAAGAAATGCAAAGTGTGTTCCCAGGGATTCCAGCATTCGGGATCTTAAAGAGATGCCTTCTTAATCACCTGGACTCAGTGTCTGTTGTACACTTTTCCCCCAATTCTTCTGATTCCATGTGTCTTAAGGATGGTCGGACAGGACAAGGCCTCAGTTATCCCAATAGCCCCAGACTGGCTTTAGCAATACTACTTCATAGAAATCAGAAATATCTCTGTAACACCTCTTCTACCAGATTTAATTATTCAGAACAATGGGACACCATTTAAACCAGATGTGTTGCTGCTACACCTCCTGGCATGGAAACTGCCTGGCTAAGAGACTTGGATAAGAATTGTTCTGCTGATCTACAGAGCATATTCATTTAGAGCAGAAAGCGTCTACAAGGACAACTTATACTCAAAATGGAAGTATTTTTCATCCTGGGCTTACTAACATAATCTTTCTGCACAAGAGAAATCAATCCCTCATATCCTTGAGTATGTATTACCCTTGAAAATCTGTGGTTTGTTGCTAAACTCTTTATGTGTTCATTTGGCTGCTATCTCTGCATATCATCCACCAATTTAAGACCATACAGTTTTTTTTCTCTCATCCTTCAGTTTAAACATTTGTGAAAAGTCTTTTGAGAGTCTTTCCTCCAATAAGACAATTCCCTCCATCTTTTAATCTTTATATGGTACTGTCATAACTATAAAGGGAAGGGTAACAGCTGTCCTGTGTACAGTACTATAAAATCCCTCCTGGCCAGAGACTCCAAAATCCTTTTCCCTGTAAAGGGTTAAGAAGCTCAGGTAACCTGGCTGGCATCTGACCCAAAGGACCAATAAGGGGACAAGATACTTTCAAATCTTGGGGGGGGGAGGGGAAGGCTTTTGTTTGTGCTCTTTGTTTGGGAGTTCGTTCGCTCTTGGGACTGAGAGGGACCAGACATCAATCCAGGTTCTCCACATCCTTCTAAACAAGTCTCTCTTATTTCAAACTTGTAAGTAAATAGCCAGGCAAGGCGTCTTAGTTTTACTTTGTTTTCTCAACTTGTAAATGTACCTTTTACTAGAGTGTTTATCTTTGTTTGCTGTACTTTGAACCTAAGACTAGAGGGGAGTCCTCTGAGCTCTTTAAGTTTGATTACCCTGTAAAGTTATTTTCCATACTGATTTTACAGAGATGATTTTTACCTTTTTCTTTAATTAAAAGCCTTCTTTTTAAGAACCTGATTGATTTTTCCTTGTTTTAGATCCAAGGGGGTTGGATCTGTATTCACCAGGAGTTGGTGGGAGGAAGGAGGGGAATGGTTAATTTCTCCTTGTTTTAAGATCCAAGGGGTTTGGATCTGTATTCACCAGGGAATTGGTGAAGGTCTCTCAAGGCTACCCAGGGAAGGAAATTAGCCTTGGGATGGTGGCAGCGGACCAGAGCTAAGCTGGTAGTTAAGCTTAGAAGTTTTCATGCAGGCCCCTACATTTGTACCCTAAAGTTCAAAGTGGGGATACAGCCGTGACAGGTACTTACCAGCCTGATAGGACCTTCATTTGAGTCATTTGTCTATGAAGATATCATTCCTCATTGCAAGTATATAGAAGCATGCAGGGTTTGTGAATTGCAAGCTTTCATGGCGGCATCCCCATTTACAATTTTTCACAGGGATAAAGTTACACTCAGGCCACACCCTAAATTTTATTCCCAAAATAATCTGTGATTTTCATTTAAATCAGTCTTTTCACTTACCTGTTCCCCCCACCCCCCCAAGCCGCATTCAACCAAGGGTGAGGCTTCATCATGTACTCTAAATGTTCTCCTGAGCTCTGCCATTTTATTTGACTAGAACAAAACCATTCAGACCATCCCTTATGCAACTTATTTCCATTGCCAAGAGATTCAAGGGTCAGGCAAGCTCAAGTCAGAGAATCTTTAATTTGGTGTCACACAGCATACTGTTATGAAGTAGCCAGTATAGAATGCCCAGGTCATGTTAGGTCACATTCTAGCAGAGCAAAAGCCATTTCTGCAGCCTCTTTTAGGGGAATGCCCATAGCTGATATATGTAGGGCTGCTATTTGGCTCAGTATACATACTTCTTCTAGCCATCATTCTTTAGTTCAGGCAACTTGTTCAAATGCCCAATTTCAGAGCCTGTTTTGCAGTCTTGGTTTAAATAGACTCCTCTATCTATTACATACAGCTTGGGAGTCACTAGAATGGAATATGTAAACAAGCACTCAAAAAAGAAAGTTACTTACCTTTAGTGACTGAAGTTCTTTGAGATGTGTTGTTTACATGTGTTCCATGACCCACCCTCTTTTCCTCACGACTGCTGAGTCTAATAGCCTGGACTTGATAGTGGTGCAGGAACTGAGGGTTGGTTGGTCATTCTGCCCCCTTATCATCTCGAGGGGAGAGGAGCTCACAGTCATCAGGAGAGCAGGTCTGACCGACAGACACTGTTGGCCAAAGTGTTCCAGTCTCCAGCATATAAGGTGCATGTACACCAGCAGAAGTGGAACACACGTAAACAATACACCTCGAAGAACTCTGGTTACTAAAGGTAAGTAATTTTCCTATACACAGACAAGTCTACCTGAATATTTTTCATTATGAGTGAAGTTCTGTTTCTTTACCTAGAGATTTTTTAAAAGACTCATTAAAGGTGGAACTGCTTTTTAAATAAATAAATATATTTTCAAAAATTGTTTAAAAACTCAGACTATGTATCCACAGTTCAGCATTATATGTAAATACACTTTTAAAGGTGACGTGAAAGGACTTTTGCCTGCCAAGACTTCCATGCAATCTGTCAAGGTTCTTGGTATTTCTTCTGCATTTGTTGATATTATCAGTCTGTAATATACAGGAGGAAGAAACTGTATTTTCAAATCCAGGGAAGAATAATTTTGAATCCATTGTGACAGAAGAGACATTGAGACAGAGGGTATGTAGTCCATTAGTAGTGTGGGATCACTATCAGTTATTTATGTTCATGTTTTTAAGTCATTTCTGTTCACTGTTAGGTAAGCTACTAGATAGGCCTATATTTCAGAAATGATGGTTTTTTATGAATGAGATTAATAGCATCAACGGGTGCTGATAAAAAGGTGTTACTTCTAGAACTGATGTACAAACATGATGATGAAAGTCTGGCCCTATTAAAGTAAATTGCAAAGCTCCCATCGACTTCAGTAGGGCTAGGATTTCACTTGATGAATCCAAGCAGATATCTCTGCAATTAGATCAAGTATTAGGGAAGTAGGGCACACCACCAAACAATCAGGAAAGTCAAATATAGAGCTGATCATATTTAAAAGAATAGAGGTAACATACTGGATCCATTGATGTCCATCGCAAAATTGCTATGGACTTCAGCAGAGCCAGAATTTCATCTCAGGTCTGTAAAGTATCCTTTACTATACAGGAGGCGACTGCATTTGTACATCACAGATTGGGCTGTTTGGATGCAAATACAGTCATCTAATATTTTACGTCAGCGTAACAGAGCAGAATTTGGACTATTTTGATATTCAATATGCAAAACAATATAGGCAATTAGCCACTTAAGTCTAATAGGTGCACAATATATTCTGAACCAATTCAATACCGCTTAGCCTCACTAAAAAATCAGAATATATTTTAAAAAATATGACACTTCTATAGGTTTCCCAGGATTGTACGCAAGAATGTTCAGTTTCTATTTAAAGTGATGATTACATTCTTGGCCTAACCTAAAACCATCACATAAGATATAGGTCTTCCTCAGTGGTGTATTACTGAAAAAGACTATTTCCTGGAGTGATTTTAGTGTTGAAGAAGGCAGTTTTCATTTTCTTTCAAAGGAAAGACCTCTCTCTCTCTCTCTCTCTTTCTCTCTTTTTAGTTAGTATCACTAGAATTTTGAATGTGAAAATAGACAAAAATAGAAATTGAATAAAGTTGATGCTCAGGGCTTATTTATACTGCAACCTACATTATACTTTACTACCAACAGCAGTTGGATTCTAATAAGCTAATTAGTCTGGTGTTCCTCAATGCTGTGTGAGTGGAACAAATGTAAAGGGCAGGGGATGAAATAGGGTGGTTTGGGAGGAGAGAGTAAAGAAAAGAGCAGTTGATATTTGGTGATGCATGAAATTGTGGCTTGGTTTATACTTTTTATATTGCAACACTATAATCGAAAACAGTATTGTTCAAATCTGAATGCATACAATATCAAGAAGAAAACCTAAAATTAGCTTTAGAGGGGGAGACACTACCATAAATATCCCAAAAAGCACTTACAGCCTGATCCAAAGCCCATTGAAGTTAATGGGAGTCTTTTCATTGAATTTAAGGGGCTTTGGACCAAGCTTCTACTCAACCCACGTCTTTCCGTCCCCAATGAACACTGTATGCTTAGTTAAAATAAAACATTACAACATAAATAAAAGGAAGTTCTTCTTCACACAGCACACAGTCAACCCACGGAACTCCTTGCCTGAGGAGGTTGTGAAGGCTAGGACTATAACAGGGTTTAAAAGAGAACTAGATAAATTCATGGAGGTTAAGTCCAGTTAATTTCTATTAGCCAGGATGGGTAAGGAACTGTGTCCCTAGCCTCTGTTTGTCAGAGGGTGGAGATGGATGGCAGGAGAGAGATCACTTGATCATTACCTGTTAGGTTCACTCCCTCTGGGGCACCTGTCATTGGCCACTGTTGGCAGACAGGATACTGGGCTGGATGGACCTTTGATCTGACCCAGTATGGCCGTTCTTATGTTCTTATGTACATGGTGGAGGTTAGAAAATGTAGAAATAAAGTGAGGATTGCTAAAAGTCAAACTGAATTATCTCTTGCCAAGGTAATGCAAATAAATAATAGGTTGTTTTAGTTATATGAATAAAAAGAGACTAAGGAGGATGAGATTGAACCACTATGCAGGGTGGATAGGAAGGAGACTAAAGATAATCTAGTATGGCCCCAAAACTAAATAAATACTTTGCCTTGGTTTTCCATAAGTAAGATCATATGGAATATATGCATGAAGGCAATGTAGCTGCTGGAAATGAGTGTCAAGAAATGGAAATTACCACATTTGAGGTGGAAGAAAAACTTAGGGTACGTCTACACTACAGGATTAATCCGAATTTACAGAATTTGATTTTTGGCAACTGATTGTATAAAGTCGAGTGTATACGGCCACACTAAGCATATTAATTTGGCGGTGTGCGTCCATGTACCGAGGCTAGCGTCGACTTCCGGAGCGTTGCACTGTGGGTAGCTATCCCATAGTTCCTGCAGTCTCCTCCGCCCATTGGAATTCTGGGTTGAGATCCCAATGCCTGATGGGGCCAAAAACATTGTTGTGGTTGGTTCTGGGTACATCCTTCCTAGGGTGACCAGACATCCCGATTTTATCGGGACTGTCCCGATATTTCCTTGTTTGTCCCGCGTCCCGACCGACATGCGGTCGGGACACCAGACAAACAAGGAAATGTCCCGGAGCCTGGAGCCCGGAAGTGCTCGCGCCGCCCCCCCCGCCCTGACTCCGCCCCCTCCTCCCCCGATTGGCTCCCTCCCTGAATCCCCGCCTCTTCCCCGGGCTCACCATTCCCCCTCCCTCCGCAAGCGCTGGAGGGAGGCCCGGGAGACGCAGGAGAAGCGTGGGGCCGGGGTGAGTAAGAGTCCGGCCTGGCCCCGAGCAGGCAGGACTCAGTTGGGTGGTAGGAGAGGAGGGGGGCGGCCCGCGGGGCCAGGCGGCGGCTGTTCTCCCCCCGGGCAGCGGGACACGGGAGCCGGGAGCAGCCGCTGCTGCAGCTCCCACTGCCGCGGGGGAGGAAGTGGCCATGGCGCTCCGTGGCTGCGGCACCTCCGAACCCCCCGAGCCGGGGCCTGCTGCGGGGACCCAGCAGCGCGCACGCTGGGCCCAGCCCCTGGCCAGTTGCGTCTGGGCTGCTGCCCAGCTGGTGCTATCCCGCGGCGGCCCCGGGGCGGAGGCATCGGCAGCCCAGCCCCGTTCGTTCCCCTGCGGGACCCGAGCGGGACGGGGGGCTGGGGCCTGCTGCCCCCACTCCAGG